>NC_057751.1:19397937-19472753 GCF_004010195.1 Chiloscyllium plagiosum | reverse complement strand
TGTATTCCATTTGCCACCTTTCTGCCCAGCTCTGCAGCTTCTCTATATCCTGCTGTAACCTGCCACATCCTTCCTCACTGTCACCAACTCCTCCGACTTTCGTATCATCCGCAAACTTGCTTACCCAACCTTCTAACCCCTCTTCCAGGTCATTTATAAAAATGACAAACAGCAATGGTCCCAAAACAGATCCTTGCGGAACACCGCTAGTAACTGCACTCCAAGATGAACCTTTGCCATCAACTACTACCCTCTGTCTTCTTCCATCCAGCCAATTCCTAATCCAAACCTCCAACTCACCCTCAATGCCATGCCTCCGTATTTTTTGCAGTAGTCTACCATGGGGAACCTTCTCAAACGCCTTACTAAAATCCATATACACAACATCTACTGCTTTCCCCTCGTCCACCTCCTTAGTCACCTTCTCAAAGAATTCAATAAGGTTTGTGAGGCACGACCTGCCCTTCACAAAACCATGCTGACTATCCTTGATCACATTATTCCTATCCAGATGTTCATAAATCCTATCCCTTACAATTCTCTCTAAGATTTTGCCCACAACAGAAGTATGTTGGGTCTTTAAAAGAGCAAGAGCATGTTCAAAAGTACAAGTTCGAAGTTGGACGCTCATTATTTGGGGACCCCTTGTACTGAGAAAACCAACAATCTACTGCTCATAACATTTATGAGCTTTTTGTTCGGAGAGTTGATGCATGGCAATATTCAATTTTGCCCAACAATACAGGAGTGATATATTGCTAGATTTCCAATAAGTCATTCAAGCAAGTTCAGGGGTTACTGAAGAGCAATTCAGGAGGTTACAGGCAATACATGGGAGAAGGAGAAACAGACATATGTAGACTCCATGTTACAAGTGTATAAGTAGCTGTACTATTGGGAAGACAGTTGAACTACACAGGTTCTGTGCAAGGGACTCTGCGGAGTCAAGAGCAGTTGGATGGCTATGTGCTGTCTGAACTCAGAAGAGATCAAAAGCAAGACATTCTTCCTAAGTTCAACGCCCTCTTGCGAAACGGCAACAAACCTTTCGAATTGCCTATCTAATCACTTCCCAGAAGGTAGGCGAGTAGTAAGATGCACAAATTATGCATATCAGTCTGACTTGTCTTGTGTATTCAAGTGAAGCTCCAGCACATTCAATTCCAAGTATTACTGATATTTTCCTTCTGGATTGTTGTACTGGCTTAATAACTATGGTGGCCTACATACCAGTACACCCAAATCCCTACATACTGCAAAGTTTTGCAATCTCTCCATTTAAACATGCTGTTTTTCTTACTCTTCCTGCCAAAATGGAATTTGTGTTTTCCCACATTATACTCCATCTGCCAAATTTCTGGATGACTATTCAATCTATTTCCTTTTGTGAAGAGGGCTCGAGGGAGCTTCAATTTATTGTCATATGAATAGTCATCAGCAGACTTAGCAACCATATACTTGGTTCCCTTCATCCACATCATAGATAATAGCTTATACCTTTCTTCAGCAGTTGAAAGCCCAGCACAGATTCCTGTTATTCTCACCATGCCAAACTACAAATGATTCATTTATGCCTTTTCTTTCTTTCCTGTTAGGTAATTGACCTTCCATCCATACCAACAGAGTCAGAGCTGTACAGCATGGAAACAGATCCTTTGGTCCAACTCATCCATGCCGACCAGATATCCTAAATTAATCTGGTCTCATTTGCCAGCATTGACCCGTATCCCTCAACTTTTCCGGTTCATATATATTCTGTCCTCCCTTTCACCTCTTTATTCACAATTACTCTGCGAGGTTATTTCTATCCTCTACAATGAAGACAGACAAACTCTGTTCAGTTCATCTGCTATTTCCTCATTTACTAGTATTAATTCACCAAACCTTCCCTATTCTTCCTTGTCAAATACCTCAAACCTGCTTTTCGATTTCTGACCAGCTTTCACTCAAAATCAAAGAATAATGAAGATTTGAAAAAAAATCTATCAATCTTCTGACCTGATACTAGTCTTTGCTAAATTGTACACTTTCTTTCAATTTGTTATTACTTTCAACTTCCTGAGTTAACCATAAAGTGTCTTTCCCCAAGAGTCTTGTATTCACATTAGAATGATTCCTTATTGAGTGTTAGGAACTCCCTCTATTGACTTACCCCTTAGCCTAAATTTCTCAGTTTGCTTTGGCAGGTTCTGTTTTCATACTATTATTTAAGTTTTTCAATGGGCCGAGAATTGGCAGATGGAGTTTAATTTAGATAAATAGGTGGTGTTGCATCTTGGAAAGGCAAATCAGGGTGGGACTTATACACTTAATGATAACATCCTGGGGATTGTTGCTGAACAAAGAGACCTTGGAGTGCAGGTTCATAGCTCCTTGAAAGTGGAATCACAGGTAGATAGGATAGTGAAGGCAGCATTTGGTATGCTTTCCTTTATTAGTCAGAGTACTGAATATAGGAGTTGGGAGGTTATGTTGCAGCTGTACAGGACATTGGTTAGGCCACTTTTGGAATTCTGCATTCAATTCTGGTCTTCTTGCCATAGGAAAGATGCTGTGAAACTTGAAAGGATTCAGAAAAGATTTACAAGGATGATGCCAGGGTTGGATGGTTTGAGCTATAGGGTGAGGCTGATTAGCCTAGGACTATATTCTCTAGAATGTCAGAGGCGGAGGGGTGACCTTATAGAAATTTATAAAATCATGAGGAACATAGATACAGTGAATAGCCAGGGTCTTTCCCCACTAGAGTGTGGAAGTCCAAAACTAGAGGACATTGGTTTAGGGCGAGGGGGCAAGATTTAAAAGGGACCTAAGGGACAATGTTTTCCATACAGAAGATGGTGTGTGTATGGAATGAGCTGCCAGAGGAAGTAGTGGAGGTTGGTACAATTGCAACATTTAAAAGACATCTGGACGGGTATATGAATAGGAAGGGTTGAGAGAGACAGAGGCCAAATGGGACTTGATTAATTTAGGAGATCTGATCAGCATGAATGAGTTGGACTGAAGGGCCTGTTTCCATGCTGTACAGCTTTATGACTCTAAACACTCATCTTAGATCCACAGTTCTCTCCCTCAAACTGAATATTAAGTTCAAACAGGTCACGATCACTGCTATCTATGGGCACATTTACTGTGAGCTCATGAACTGATTTTGTTTCATTGCACATTCCCAGAGAGCAGGCTTTTCTAGAAAGCAGGCTTTCTGGTAATGTGCTGCTCAAAAGAAACTATCCTGAAAGCACTATGAATTTCAGGGCAATCTTTGTTAACTCGGCTCATCAGGTCTATATGGAAATTAAAACCACCATGATTATCATGCATCTTTATCATAAGTCCTCACTATTTCGGTTTACCCCATTGCACAATATGGTTACTAATCAATGGGATCTATAAACTACTCCAAGCAACTTCCTACCTTTATTTCTGTTCTCCGTCTGAATCAAACTGATTCAATATCTTGGTTCTCTCTCTCTTACATAAATCTTAATTAACAGTAGCCACATCTCTACTGCCAATCAGAGCAAAAACATTTATTTCTATTTGGGCTGTTAAATTGGTTTCGTTATGAATGTTCCATGCATTTATATGTGCTCCCACATTGCTATTTTCATAGCATTTCGCCTTTACTCCTGCTGCACTCACCAGTACAGATGATCTGTCCCATCCTATGTTCAAATCATCATTTCCCTTCAAATATTACCTTACTTCCTTGCCTTCTCTCTTTAAATCACATCTTCCCTCATTTGATCCCTTGCTCTCATTAATTTAGCTCCCAATATAACATCGGTGAGGTTGCACTGCATCAGATGCTGTGGTAGTTTTCGAATCCATGTTCCCAAAGCAATAGCCTGGGCCTCCGGATTACTAGTCCAGCGGCATTACCACTACACCAATGTCCCTAGACCAAAAGGCCATAAGGAATAGGAATAGGCTGCTTATATCCCCTATATTCTGCTCTGCAGCTCAACAGGATCATGGCTGATCCGACATTCTTCCCCTTTCCCCATTGATTCCCCAACTGATCAAGAATCTCAGCCTTAAGTATGCATAAGCATTCTGTCAACTTTTACTTTAACCCCTGTTTCCATGCCCTGTATAACCAAGTACATCTTCATTTCTATGCTCAAATTTCTCCTGCAATAAAAGGAAAGTATTCTATTTGCCTTAATTACTTGCATACTAACTTGCTGTGATTCATGCACTGAACACCCAGATCTTCCTGCATTTTAGAATTCATTAGCCATTCTCCATTTAAACAAGTTTATTTTTCCCCTTTCTGCCAAAGTGAACAACTTCACATTTCTATTCATTACACTCCACCTGCCATGTTTTAGTTCCATTTCAAAAAATAATGCTCTGAAAACTAGTCAATTCAGTTGGACTTAATAGTTTCAGTTTTGAGTAAATTGCAAATTTAGGTCAAGTGATTCATTGTGTAAGCTTCTGTGCTAACTTTGTACTAGGAATTCCTCTCTTCCGCACTGCCTCCTCCCCCATTTCAAATGGGCAATTGGCTTGAAAAGTTTGGCCTCTAGCTTGCTTCCACGGAGTTTGATAACAGCTGCAGTGTATTTAAGGCTTTAGCTTCCCAATTACGTGGAATACTGTGGTGATGGAGAAATAGATCTCTGTGCCAAGATGGCCAATATTCCTTCATTTTGATTACTTGCAGGTATTACTACAGAAGGAGCACAAAAAGAGGACCTCTCAGGTCACACTCTCAGCTACCTGGAGAGGTCTAACTTGGGATCCATGTGCTAGAATGCAGATGCTGATGGGGAGATAGAGAATGCTTATACAATTGGCTCAGCTGCAAGTATTTCCTTCATCTAAATCAAGTGGTTTTGCGAGGTTCTACATGAGACAAGTTTAAATCAATTCTACTGAAGTGGGACTTCTGCGTGCCTCTGCCACAGCTGCATTTTCATTCTTAAACCAACTGTCACTATCACGTGGGGGCTTAAAAATTAGGTGGACAAGTAGGTCAGACAGAAGCAATGCATTAGTAGTATTAATAGTATCATTAAACCATAAGATTAATTATCTCAGCTCCAGTACATCCTGAGGAACTCCTGCAGCAATTTCTATTAAAATTTATTTTTTCAAACCTATTTTTCAAAGCAACCTGTTCAGAGATGTTACTATATACCTCTGGAGCAGACAGGACTTGAACCCAAGTCACTTGCTCCAGAGATAGGGACACTATCACTGTGCCACAAGAGGGTCCCAGTCCCTCAAGACAGTGTCCTTGGCCTAATCATCAACTACTTCAATGATTTACAGAGAGACAATGGCAGAGTGATATTATAAGTAGATTATTAATCTGGAGACTCAGGTAATGTTCTAGGGACCTAGCTTCAAACCCTGCAGATGGTGGAATTTGGATTAATTTTTTTAAAATCTGGAATTAAGAGTCGAATGGTGACCATGACCCTGTTGCTGATTGTCAGGGAAATCTGGTTCACAAATGTCCTTTAGAGAAGGAAGCTGCCATCATTACATGGCCTGGCCTACACATGGCTCCAAGCTGTCAGCGATAAATTAGGGTGGCTCAGTGGTTAGCACTGCTGCCTCACAGTGCCAGGGTCCCGAGTTTGATTCCAGCCTCAGGCGACTGTCTGTGTGGAGTTTGCACATTCTCCCAGAGTCTGCTTGTGTTTTCTCCAGGTGCTCTGGTTTCCTCCCACAGTCCAAAGACGTGCAGGTTAGGGTGGATTGGCTGTGAGAAATGTAGGGTTGGGAGATAGGGTGGAAGTGGGTGATGATTGCACAATTCAGCACCATTCAGGACTTCAGGTACCAAAGTAGTCAATGTGTGTTCCCACAGTTTAAGCGGAGTGCAGTCAAGGAAGGAACAGGGGACCAGTCAGAAAAGGAAGGCAGGCTGATTGTCAGGAAAGCTCCAGGATGTACCTCACTCAAAAACATTTTGTATATTGGAAAACACACAGTGATGCAGTCAGAACCCAGCTACACAGGGAGGGAGGAGAAAGAGGAAGACCAATCATGGTATTGAGATATCGTTATCATGGAGACAAGTTCTGGCAGCTCAATATTAAAGGGTGTAGAATGTTTAGCTAAGACAGAGAGAGGTGTAATTAAAAAGTGGCAGTGCAATCTTAAGAGTCAATTGCTGCAAATAAAGTAGTATGATATTTTAGAAAAGTCCCTCAACGGAGGTCATTTGGATACAACTCAAGGGTTAAAAAAAAGAGGGGCAATTAAATTGCTGTGAGAGAGTACTACAACTCTCTCAGTCAGGGAGGAATAGAAGGACAGATATGTAAATAAGTCTCAAAGAAGTGTAAAAATAATGGGAGTTGTGGATTTCATTTTATTTCCAGTGTCCACAGGAAAAGGGTGCCATTGGCTAAGACAGCATTTATTGCCCAAGACAGCATTTATTGCCCATCCCTATTGTAAAGTGTTAATTGTTTTGAGTCAACCATGTTGCTACAGGGTCTAGAGTCACATATAGACCAGACAAGATAAGCATGGCAAGTTCTCTTCCCTAAAAAAAAAGGACAGCAAATTACCTGGGGTTTTACAACAACCAAAAGTGCTTACATGGTCAGCATTAGACCAGCTTTTAATTGAATTCAAATTCAACCATCTGCCGTAATGGGATTTGAATCTATGTCCTCAGAGCATTAGCCCAGGGGTCTGGATTGCTAGTCCAGTAGCAATGCCTTACTGCCTCCCCAATACCACTTCCCCAATATTAACTGGGATAGACAAAGTGTGAAAGGCTTACGGGGGTTGGAATACTTGAAAACATATCAAGGAGAGCTTTGTTAAGTCAGCACATTAAAAAGTCCTACAAGGGAGGGGGTGGTGCTGGACCCAATTTTAAGGAATGAAGCTAGGCAAGTGGTAGAAATGTCAGTGTGGTACATTTCAGAAATCATGATCATAACTCAGCAATATTTAAAAAAGGTAGTCATAGAAAAGGATAAATAGAATCAGAAATAAAGTTTCTGAATTGGGAGAAGGCCAAATTTAATACAAGACAAAAACAGGATCGAGTCAAAGTGAAGTGGGAGCAGCTACTTGCAAAAACTCTGCAGAGCAGTGGGCAAGGCCAGCATGTTTTGCCCATCCCTAATTGCCCAGAGAGCAGTCAAGTGTGCCAGTGGGTCTGGAGTCACGTGTAGATCAGACCAGGTAAAGATGGTAGTTTCCTTCCCTAAAGGACATTATTAGTGAACCAGATTTTTCCAACAATAGATAATGGTTTCATGGTTACCATTAGACCCATAGTTCCAGATTCTTTTTATTGAATTCAAAATTTTACCACCTAACATGGCAGGATTAGAACCCAGGTCCCCAAAACATTAGCTGAACTTCTGGACTAATATTCTAGCGATAATATTACTGGGCCATTGCCTTCCCATTAATCATTAATTAATCTAGTCTGCTTGAAGTGGAATAGATGGGGTGATGGTCAAAGGTTGTTTCTGTGACTGGAAGCTAGCATCCAGAGCTGTAACACATTTTGGTGCTTGGTCCTTTTCTATCTGCACTATAAATTAATGATCTAGATGCAAATATAGGAGATTTGATCAGTAAGTTCACAGAGGCAGAACAATTAGTGATATGATAAATAGGCAAGGAAGAAAGTCTTAGACTACAGGATGATATACATTGGCTGAACAGTGGCTGATGGAATACTTAACCTTTATTAGTCAAGGCATCAAATACAAGAGCAGGGGTGTTGTATAACTCCATCATGTTAGTTAGGCTACAGCTGGAGTACGTGTTGCTCTGGTTTTTACACTATAGAAAGTATACAATTATGCTGGAGGGGGCAGTAGAGGAGATTCTTGAGAATGTTGCTTAGGTGGGAGAAATTCAACTACAAAGGGAGGCTGAATATCTGTGGTCAGAAGGCCGAATTGGGGGTGGGGGTGGGGGTCCTGACTGAGTTGTACGACATTGAGGGGGGCATGGATCCAGCAGACATGAAGAACCTTTTTCCCCCTTAGAGGAGGTCAATTACGGGGGACACAGATTTACGCAAGTTTTTGTCCCCCCATCCTGAGTGTGGTGGTTGTCTGGAACTGACTACCTGAAAAGGGCTGAGAAGGTGGGAAACATTGAAATACTTCCTAAATGTTGTAATGTTCCCTTGAAATGCTAGAGCATACAAGGCTACAGGCCAAGTGCTGGAAAATGGGGAAAAAAGGTAGATAGGAGCTTTATGGCCAAAGGATCACTTTCTGCACGGAAAAACTCCATGGCTATGTCCAAATGCAGCATGATCTGGACAATATGCAGTCTTAAGCTGACAAGTGGCAAGTAACATTCATGCAAGTACCAGGCAATGACTGTCTCCAACAAGAGACAGAGGATCAAAACATCTCCCCTTGACATTTAATGGTGTTACCATCACCAAATTCCCCATCATCAACATCCTTGAGGTTACCATTGACTAGAAACTGAACTAGACTCAGCCATATCAATAATCTGACTACAAGAGTAGGTCAGAGGCTGAGAATCCTGCAGTGAGTAACTCACCTCATGAATTTCCTCCATCCCCAAAGTCTTTCTACCATCTACAAGACAAGTCAGGAGTGTGTGATGGGCTGGTCCCCACTTAACTGAATGATTGCAGCTCCAAAATCTCCAACAGCTTGACATCATCCAGGATAGAGCATCCTGCATGACTGGCACTAAATGCACAAACATTTGTTGCCTCCCCCCACAGACGCACAATGGCAGTGGTGTGCACCAGCAACAAGACATACTGCAGAAATTCACCAAGGCTCTTCAGACAGTACCTTCTAAAACTTACAAACACTACCATCTAGAAGGGCAGCAGATACATAAGAACAGCAACGCTTGCAAGTTTCCCTCTAAAATACTTACCAATCTGACTTGGAAATATCATTCCTGCACGATCACTGGGTCAAAATCCTCTTTCCCTAACAGCACTGTTGATGTCCCTAAATCACATGGACTACAGCAGTTCAAAGCGGCAGCTCAGCACCACTTTCAAGGGCCAATTAGGGATGGGCAATAAAACAATGATCCAATCAGTGACACCCATATCTCATGAATTAATAAAAATACTTGATTTTAAGGTCTTCAGGGATAAAGTGGTAAATTAAAGGTGTTTGTGAATCAGTATGTTTAAATTGAATTATAGACTTTGCAGTAGCTCATTGATGCTTTTAGAAATGGGATACATGTTGGAACTTTAAAAACAATCTTGTTTTAATGCTATTTTTAGATGCAGTTATATTCATATGGAGGCATGTGTAGGGTGATGCAAGGGTGACTGATACCTGCATTCTTTTTTCATGAATTTGGTGCATGCATGTACCATCCCAAAGAGAACGATCATGACATGGGACACAGGCATCACCACTTTGGCTGCAATTTGTGGAAAGGTTAAGTTCTTCCTTCCAGCTGGGAGGCTTCGGAATGTTAAAGTTTACAGAACATGGAAGAACAGCATAGGAACAGGCCCTTTGGCCCACCATGTCCACACTGACTATGATGCTATTCTAAAGTAATCCCATCTGCCTGCACATGGTCCGTATCCCTCTATTCCCTGCCTATCTAAATGCCTCTTAAAACATTGCTGTCTTATCTGCTTTCACCACCTTCACTGCCAGCATGTTCCAGGCAACTACCACCCTGGTGTTAGAAAACAAAACCTGCCTCGCACATCTCCTTCAAACTTTCCACTTTTCACCTTAAACCTATGCCACCTAGTATTTCTCAAGGCAGAAATGTTGTTAAAACGTGCTCTCAACTATCCATGCCTCAATTTTATATCAGGTCACCTCTCAGCATCCAATGCTGCAGCAAAACATTCCAGGTTTGCCCAACCGCTCCTTATAGCTAATAAGCTCCAATCCAGGCTACATCCTGGTAAACCTCTTTTGCACCCTCTCCAAAGCCATCTCCTTATAATGTGGTGACCAGAACGGCACACAATATTCCAAATGTGACCTAAAGTCTTATATAACTGCAACATGACTTACCAACTTTTATATTCAATGCCCTGACCAATGAAGGCAAGCATGCCATACACCTTCCTTACCACCTTATCCACTTGTGTTGCCATTTTCAGGGAGCTAGGCACTTGCTCCCTCCAAGATCCCTCTGTATATCAATGTTGTCAAGGGTCCTGCCATTTACTGTATACCTTCCTCTTGCATTTGACCTCTCAAAATACATCACCTCACACTTGTCTGGATTAAAGTCCATCTACCATTTCTTCACCCAACTTTCCAACTGATCTATATCCTGCTGTGTCCTTGTATAACGACTCCACCAATTTTCAGAGTTAACATTTTGAGTCTGGTGACCCTTCTTCAGGACTGACCTACTCTGAAGGGCGAGTGGACCAGAAACATTAACTGCTTTTTAACAGACTCTGCCAGACCTGCTGAGTTTTTCCAGCGACTTTTTGTTTCTGATTTCTAGTATTGACAGTTGTTTTTTTTTGTCCACTAAATGTCATGCCCTCTGCAAACTTACTCATCAGACCAACTATATTTTCATCCAAATCATTAATATATATTACAAAGAGAGGTCCCAGCACTGATCCTTGTTGACCACCACTGGTCACAGACGTCGAGTCAGCCAGAAAAACATCCCACCACAACTATCCTCTGCCTTCTACGTTAAAAATTTGAAAGCTAAAAAGAAAATGCCAGAATGCATTTCACAAGACATTTTAGTAGTTAGTCTTACATAACGATGAAAGGTAAAGTCACCATAGTCCCAGAGAACCATACAGTTGCTTTCTTCTTACAGGCATGACTGGTAGTGGTTTAACCGGAGGGTCACCCCACCTCAGGGGAGGAGAGAGGGGAGAAGCAGGGTACCCTCAGCTGTACAGGAACTGAATGCACACTGTTGGCATCAGGGTCAGTTAGCTGGTTAGCAATGCAGAACGATGCTAACAGTATGGGTTCAATACCTGTACCAATGGAGGTTACAATGAAGGACCGTTCTTCTGAACTGCTCCCTTCACCCACAGTGTGGTGACCCTCAAGTTAAACCACCACCAATTGCCTGTGCCAGCATTACCTTTTTTTTGGGGGGGGGGGCAGCAGTGGTGGTAGGAGGACAAAGGATTCACCAGCTAACTCCATTGGCTAGGCAATCCTTAGGTATGTACTTGCAATTCATCTCATACAGAGTACAATTATTAGTACAGCAACTGTGTTTGTTTCTTTGACGGGGGCGGGGGGGAGCTGAATCTGATTTGAAGATAGTCATAATCCCACAGTAAAGTCAGTGGAATTATATCTGATTTTAATATAATTCTCAATGAGGATTAGAAGATTAAAACATTGGAGTTTACCTACTTTGTGAACTTGAACTGTTTGTATGCTGGGTACCAGAGGACGGTTATTACCTTTGTTTTCAAACCTACCCTGAATCTTCCTAGCACTTCATCAATTAATCAAAATAGGGCTCATTGGATATTTTTCACACCCACTTTACGTAGCTATAGAGGTAGGTGTTAGTTTCAAATGTTGTCACCACTTTACCCAATAGAAATAAACAGCAACTTTGGTTATTGTGCACTTTCAAGAATGAAAATGATGTTGCAGACAACTGAAATACTTCTGAAAACCAGGTGTTAGATTTTATTCAGAAAATGTTAACTGCACCTGTTTCAGTATGACAGGGGCAACTTTCTGGAATTGCTATTACGGACTGCAGCTCAATCTGATGTACTGAGCCTGTGGTCTGTGATGCGCAATATTTACAGTAAACAGAAAGCATTTGCAAATATGTCGCATCTTTCATATCCTCAGGGTATTCGAGCACATTTCACAGCCAACAAGCTACCTTTCAAAAAGCTTTTGTGTAATCCACTATAGACACAGTTTGCACACAAAAAGGCTCCACAAACAGCAATAGAATGAGATTCTGCCTCAGGGTGTTTATTGAGCAGTGGTACATTTCCCTACTCATTGTCCAACAGTGCCACGGGATCTTTTAATTTTGGGAAGAAATACATTTGCTGTATATCCAGTTATATCAGGGAAGATAACATTGTCTTTGAAATATAACATTCACAGTACACTGTTCCAAATTTGTTAGGTTGACATTTCATTCTGTCCAAAGAGTTTTAGTTGATCACCTTAATAGCTCAGTTCGGGAGCCATTGAAAAGCAGTTCTGGGGTCACACATAGCTGGAAAAAGAGACAGGACAGACTCCACGTTAAGAGAGAGTGAGAACCGCAGATGCTGGAGATCAGAGTCGAGAGTATGGTGCTGGAAAAGCACAGCAGGTCAGGCAGCATCCGAGGAGCAGGAGAATTGATGTTTCGGGCATTAGCCCTTCATCAGGAATGGCAGACTCCATGTTAAGAGCATTGATTTTTAGCCTTCCTGCAGGGAAGGTGTCGAAAGCAGTTGGATGGTTTGGTGCTGTCAAAATAGAGATCTTTGGCCAACTTATCCTAGCCAATGCCTGCCTCATACTTTAGCTTTAAGTTCATGACCCTAGTTTCAAATTTAATTGTGTCAGTCTCCATCTTAATGAAGAATCAGGCAGCCCCGGAGTATCACGCAGGTAGCGAGTTCTGAGCATTTAAGTCCTGGCATTTATCTTGGAGCAGCGGAGTACCAGTATGGAGCAGAGCAGTGATGGCTGTTGGACTAGGGTATGGCACAGGCGGTTAGACCACGTGCAGAGGCCCTGCGCTGAGCTGCTACACTGTAATGTCTATTTGAAATTTCCTACTTTAATGTCAACCCTTTAACGTTGTCCTGCTTTTAAACTTATTTTTCAACTGTAAGGCAAGCAACTATTTTTATCATCTGTATCGAGGTACTTGCACCTGGCAGACTTTATAAAAGCTGTTCACTGTACTCCTACAATGGAGTACACGTGACAATAAAAAGGATATTGTATGTAGTACAAAATGTAAAATAATTCAGTAAGCAGTTATTGGAATTATTGAACAGTTAAGAACTGGAGCATGGACTCAGTAGTTCTGGGGAAGTACAAAGTGGGAGTTACATGTGGCATTGGCGACACTATCTTGAATACTGTGGGGAGTTTTGGTCTCCTTACTTAATGATGTGCTGTTCTGGAATGCACATTATAGGAGAGATATGATAATACTGGAGAGGGGGCAGAGGAGATTTACTGGGCTGGACTGCAGTGTTTCAGTCATGAACAGAAATTGGACAAACTGGGGTTGATTTCCTTACAGCAGAGGAGATTGAGGTGGAACATGACTGAATTGTATAAAAGAGGGACATTGACAGGAAGAAATTTTTCCCCTTAGTGGAGAGAACAATGACAAGGGGGAATGGATTGAATATTTGGGGCAGGAGGTTTAGAGGGCGATGAGAGGGAAAAAATCATTTCACCCAAACGATGGTGGGGGGGGGGAAATCTGGAATTCACTGCCTGTAATAGTGGCAGAGGTAGAAACCTTCATCACATTTTAATGGTATTTAGATGCGCAGTTGCGATGTCAAGGCACACAAGACTATGGGCCAAGTGCTGGGAAATAGGATTAGAATAGTTAGGTGGTTGTTTCTGAAAAGCATGAACTAAAATGGGCCAAAGGGCCTTTTTCTGTGCTATATATCTTGGTGTTTAACATAAGGAATGTTTGAGGACTCTGGGTCTATACTTGATAAAATTTATAAGGATGAGGGGGGTATTTAATTGAAATATACAGAATACTCTGGATGTAGGTTTGCTCACTGAGCTGGAAGGTTAGTTTCGTCACCATACTAGGTAACATCAGTGAGCCTCTGGATGAAGCACTGGTGGCATGGCCCGCTTTCTATTTATGTGTTTAGGTTTCCTTGCCATTTCCTGTTCTTTTTCTCAGGGGGTGGTAAATGGGATCCAAGTCAATGTGTTTGTTGATAGAGTTCCGGTTGGAATGTCATGCTTCAAGGAATTCTCGTGCATGTCTCAGTTTGGCTTGTCCTAGGATGGATGTCTTGTCCCAGCCGAAGTGGTGTCCTTCCTCATCTGTATGTTAGGATACTAGTGAGAGTGGGTCATATCTTTTTGTGGCTAGTTGATGTTCATGTATCCTGGTGGCTAGTTTTCTGCCTGTTTGTCCAATGTAGTGTTTGTTTCAGTTCTTGCAAGGTATTTTGTAAATGACATTAGTTTTGCTTGTTGTCTGTATCGGGTCTTTCAAGTTCATTAGCTGCTGTTTTAGTGTCTTGGTGGGCTACCATGATGCCAAGAGGTTTGAGTACTCTGGCACACCAACACAATAAAAACAGCAGCAAATGAACTTGAAAGACCAAATACAGACAAGCAAAACTAATGTCATTTACAAAATACCTTGCAAGGACTGTAACAAACACTACATTGGACAAACAGGCAGAAAACTAGCCATCAGGATACATGAACATCAACTAGCCACAAAAACACATGACCCACTCTCACTAGTATCCTTATATATGGATGAGGAAGGACACCACTTTGATTGGGTCAAGACATCCATCTTAGGACAAGCCAAACAGAGACACGCAAGAGAATTCCTAGAAGCATGGCATTCCAACTGGAACTCTATCAAAACACATTGACTTGGATCCCATTTACCACCCCCTGAGAAAAAGAACAGGAAATGACACCACAGAAAAATGACATCACCAACCCAAGGAAACACATATAGAAAGCAGGCCATGCCACCAGTGCTTCAACTGGAGACTCACTGATGATGTTACCTAATATGGTGACGAAATGTCAGAAAATGAACATTCCAGCTCAGCGAGCAAACCTACATTCAGAACCTCAAGCTGAGCTACACATCTTCTGAAAACTCACTGATACAGAGTGGATGTTGGGAAGATGCTTCCAATGGTAGGAGAGACGAGGACCTGAAAGTATAGCCTTAGAGTAAAGCCTTAGAATGGAGATAAGGAGAAACCTCTTCAGCCAGAGAGTGGGGAATCTATGGAATTCACTGCCACAGAGGACTGTGGAGACCAGGTCATTGAATATATTTAAGACTGAGATAGATAGGTTCTTGAGTATCAAGGGGATCAAGGGTTATGGGGAGAAAATGGGAGAATGGGGTTGAGAAACTTATCAGCCATGATTGAATGGCAGAGCAGACTCGATGGGCTGAATGGCCTAATTTCTGCTCCTATGTCTTATAGGTGGTGATTCAGAGGAGTTTTACTAGATTTATACCTGGAGTAAGCAAGTTGGCTGATGAGTAAAGGTTGGACCGTTACACATCACAGAATTCCAAGTTTCTGACCTGCTCTTGTAGCTGCAGTATTTATCTAATGTTCATTTGTATAACTGGCCTATTTCAGTTACCACTCAACGATAAACTCCAGGATGTTGACAGTGGGGGATTCAGTGATGGCGATACCATTGAATGTCAAGAGGCAATAGTTAGATTCTCTCATGTTGGAGATGGTCATTCCCGAGCACTTACATGGAGAGAAGAGATGGGATCATGTGAGAGGAGATATGATAAATCAAAGGGACACAAATAGCATAGAGTAGGGTGGACTTGGGTAATGAACCAAGTGTGGTAGGAAGGGACAGGAGTACAAACTAAGGAGTGTAACAGGAGGCCAGAGATTACAACATTGCTAAAAAGATAAGGGCTCAAGACTCTGCATCTGAATGTATGCAACATTCATGAAAAATGAATAAACCGTTAGTCCAGATACATAATTATTTCTGAGCCGACAGCCATTATTAAAAATATCGATACAAGGTGACCAAGGCCAAGACCTGAATATTAAAAGATGTTCAGCACTTCCAAAAGACAAAGCTAGGAAAAGGTGGTGGGGTAGCTCCGTAATTTCAAAATATCCTTAATGCTGTACAGTAGTGAAAGATTACCTTACTTCAAGAGAACAAAGTTTAAAACAAGTTTAGGTAGATTGAAGAAATGACGACAGAATAGTCTATCGACCCTCCAACAGTAGCTTTTTTTTAAAATGGGATGTGGGCATTGCTGGCTGACCGGCATTTATTGCCTGTCCCTAGTCGCCCCCTTAAGGTGGTGGTGAACTGCCTTCTTGAACTGCTGCAGTCCACCTGCTTTGGGTTGACACACAATGCTATTAGGGAGAGAATTCCAGGGTTCTTACCTAGCGACAGTAAAGAAACAGCTATATATTTCTAAGAAGTCGAGAAAGCAAGTGGCTTGGAGGGGAACTTCCAGCAGGTAGTGTTCCCATGTATCTGCTGCCCTTGTCCTTCCAGATGGAAGCAATGTGGGTTTGGAAGGTGCTGTCTGAGCATCTTTGGTTAATTTCTGCAGTGTATCTTGTAAATAGTAGTACACACTGCTGCTGATGAGCATTGGTGGAGGAGAGAGTGGATGCTTGTGGATGCAATGCCAATCAAACGGGCTGCATTGTCCCTGGATGGTGTCAAGCTTCTTGAGTGTTGTTGGAGCTGCACCCATCCAGGCAAGTGGGTGGTATTCCATCACACTCCTGACTGGGGCTTGGCTGGGGGGGGGGGGGGGGGTCAGGAAGGGAGTTCTTCGCTGCAGTATTCCTAGCCTCTGACCTGCTCTCGTAGCCACTATTTACTTGAGTCCGGTTCAGTTTCTGATCAATAATAACCGGCAAAATGTTGACAGTGGGGTCTCAGTGATGGTAGTACCATTGAATGGCAAGGGCCAGTGGTTAGATTGTCTCTTATTGATGATGGTCAGAGCCTGGTATGTATGTGGTGAGAATGTTAGTTGCCACTTATCAGCCCAAGCCTGGATATTGTCCAGATCTTGTTGCATTTGGACACGAACTGCTTCAGTATCTGAAGAGTCTATCTGAATAGTGCTAAACATCAGGCAATCATTGGTGGACATCCCCACTTCTGACCATATGATGGAGGGGAAGGTCATTGATGAAGCAGCTGAAGATGGTTGGGCCTGGAACACTACCCTGAGGAACTGCTGCAGAGATCTCCTGGAGCTGAGATGACTGACCAACAATGACAACCATCTTCCAATGTGGCAGGTATGACTAACCACCAAAGAGTTTGCCCCCAGTAGCCACTGATTCCAGTTTTGTTCAAGCTCAGTGATGCTACACTCAGTTGAATGCAGCCTTGATGTCAAGGGCTGTCCCTCTCCCCTCCCCTCTGGAATTCAGCTCTTGTGTCCATGCTTGAACCAAGGCTGTAATGAGGTCAGGAGCTGAGTGGCCCTGGCAGAATCCAAAGTGGGTGTCACTGAGCAGGTGCTGCTTGATAATACTGTTGATGACCCCTCCCATCACTTTACTGATGATCGAGAGTAGACCAATGGGACAGCAATTGGCCAGGTTAGATTTGTTCTGCTTTTTATGTATATGACATACTTAGGCAATTTTCCACATTGTGGGGTAGATGCCAGTGTTGTAACTGTATTGGAACAGCTTGGCTAAGGGAGCTACCCCAGCCGACCCATCGTCTCAGCCTGCTCCTGCCCCACATACCTTGATACTGTCCTATCCCCCCGGTCCAGAAACTCCCACCATACATTCAGGACACCACACACACCCTCCACCACCTCCAAGACTTCTATTTTCCCTGGGCCCCAATGCCTCATTCTTCACCATGGACATCCAGTCCCTATACACCTCCATCCGCCATGACCAGGGCCTCCAAGCCCTCCGTTTCTTCCTCTCCTAATGTCCCCACCAGTACCCTTCCATTGACACACTCATTCATTTGGCTGAACTGGTCCTCACCCTCCATTTCTCCTTCAAATCCTCCCACTTCCTCTAGACCAATGGGATAGCTATGGGCACCCGCATGGGCCCCAACTATGCCTGCCTTTTTGTCAACTACGTGGAACAGTCTATCTTCCATAGTTACACTGGCACCATTTCCCCACCTTTTCCTCCGCTACATTGATCACTGCATTGGCGCCACCTCGTGCTCCCACCAGGAGGTTGAACAGATGTCCTCCTTCTTTAAAGACCACAATTTCCCCTCCCACATGGTCAATGATGCCCTCCAGCGCATTCTCATCCACTTCTTGCACCTCGCCCTTAAACCCTACCCCTCTAACCGCAACAAGGACAGAACCCCCAACCCTCACCTTCCACCCCACCAACCTCTGGATACATTGCATCATCCTCCGCCATTTCTGCCACCTGCAAACCGACCCCATCACCAGAGATATTTTTCCCTCCCCACTCGTATCCACTTTCCATAAAGACCGTCCAGGAAGTATTATTCCTGTAAAACCTATTCATACTTCGTTATGGATGCATCATCCCTCCACAGTACTGCTCTCCCAATATCTTGCGCTCAGCAGCTGTAGAAGTGCCTCCCAATGCTGGGTCATTCTGATGTTCACATCATTGGCAACAATACTTAAACCACAAAGAAAAAGCAGAAATTGCTGGAAAGGCTCAGCAGGTCTGGTAGCATCTGTAGAGAGAAATTAGAGTTAACTTTTCAGGTTCAGTGACTCTTCCTCAGCATTGATGGTAGATAGGAATTTTTTCTTTTATGAAGAAGACAGAGTGGGGGAAGAAGGAAAGGAGTAAATGATAGGTGGAGATGGAGCCCAATGAGAGAGAAGGACAGCTCGACAGTCAAAGGTGTGGATAATGATCAGCTTGGGAGAATGAATAGCTATTAGTGGACAATTAATGGCTAATAATGGGTTGTAATGGCAGATTCCAAGACTACCAGCCTTATTCCTGATGAAGGGCTTTTGCCCGAAACGTCAATTCTCCTGCTCCTTGGATGCTGCCTGACCTGCTGTGCTTTTCCAGCACCACTCTTGACTCTGATCTCCAACATCTGCAGACCTCACTTTTGCCTAGGAGAGCAGCCAGTTTTGGAGCACAAGTCTTTAGTGTTATTGCCGGAATATTGCCAGGGTTCACAGCACTATTCAGTGCCTCTAACCATTTATTGATATCACCGAGTGAATCAAATTGGCGGAAGACTGGTATGTGTAATGCTGGGGACCACTGGAAGAGGCAGAGATGGATCATCCACTCTGCAATTCTGGCTGCAAAAGCTTCAGCCTTATTTTTCACACTGATGTGCTGGGCTCTTCCATCATTGAGGATGGGGGCATTTGTGGAGCCTCCTCCTCCTGTGAACTGTAATTGTCCACCACCATCCAGGACAGGGTGTGGCAGGACTGCAGGGCTTAAATTGGATCGGTTGGCTGTGGAAATTGCTTAACTCTATCATTTGCTGCTGATGCTGTTTGGCATGCAAGCAGTCCTGTTTGGTGGCTTTACCAGGTTGACACCTCATTTTCAGGTGTGTCTGGTGCTTTTCCTGGCATGCCCTCCTGCACTCTCCATTGAACCAGGGTTGATTCAGGGTTGATGGTAATGGTTGAGTGGGGGATATGCTGACCCATGAAGTTACAGATTGTGCTGGAATGCAATTTATGCTGTTGTCAATGGTCCACAGCACCTCATGGATGCCCAGTCTTGAGTTGCTAGATCTGTTCATAGTCTGTCCCATTAAGCTTAGTGAAAGCGCCACACAACATGACGGAAATTATTCCCAACGTGAAGACGGGATTTAGGACTGTGCGATGGTCGCTCTTATTGATACTATCATGGACAGATGCATCGGCAGCTGGCAGATCGATAAGGGGTTGGTAATTGTTAAGTATGTTTTTCCCTTGTTGGTTCCCTCACGTCCCGCCGCAGACCAGTCTCGCAGCTATATCCTTTAGGACCAGCTCGATCAGTGATACTGCTGCTGAGCCACTCTTGGTGGTAGACACTGAAATCCCCCACCCAGAGTACATTTTGTGCCTTGCCATCCTCAGTGCTTCCTTGCCCATATTTAATCTTAAAGCAGGAGACTTCCTGATGTCTGGAGCCAATATTGAGGACTCAGCAACTCCCTCCCAACTGTATCCCATTGTGCCAACCACCGCTGCTGGGTCTATCCGGTTGGTGGGACAGGACACACCCAGGGACGGTTATAAGGCATGGTCTGTAAGGTATGATTCAGAGAGTATGACTATGTTGGGCTGTTGCTTGACTCGTCTGTAAGACAGCTTTTCCAATGTTGGCACTGGACCCCAGATGTTAGGACTTTGCAGGGTCAACAGGGCTGTTTCTGCTGTGGATCTGGAGTCACACGTAGGCCACACCAAGTGAGGATGGCAGATCTCCTTCCCTGAAGTACATTAGTGAACCAGATGGGTTTTTTTCTGATAATCAACAATGGTTTCATGGTCATCAGACCCTTAATTACAGATTTTAAAAAGAAATTGAATTCAAATTCTACCATCTGCCATGGCAGGATTGAAACGTGGATCTTCAGAACATTATCTGGGTCTCTGGATTAATAGTCTAGCAATAATATCACTAGGCCATCACCTTCTAGTGTAGTGTAAAATATACAGGAAGAAATAAATGGAGAACATAAAGAAAGGTATCACAATCTAAAGTGACTTGAATTTACATGTCGGTTGGTAGAATCAGATTGTCAAAAGTAGTCTGGAAGAATTAATAAATATGAGTCGATTGAGACAATTTCTTAAAGCACTTCAAGTCTACCAGGGTGCAGACATGGCAATGTGCAATGAGACAGGATGATTCAACAACTTCATGTTAAAAAGGAGTCTGTAGTGGATGTGTGTGGCTTTAAAACTAGTATTTTAAACCTAACTAAAAATGTAATAAAGCTATCAAGAAACAGCTAAAGCAAACTGGGAACCTAAGCTAAAAAACTGAGACTTGAGAGATGCTGTGGCAAACTTAAGGAATATTTAATAACCTTCAACCATTATATCACACTGGACAAAAAGATTCTTTGAGGAGGTTTCATCATCCATGGTTCTCAAAAAGTTAACAATAGTATCTGAAATAATTCCATAGAGACCGGTATTCCATCACCAAGTCACCGCTTATTTACATGCAGAGTCCTTGACGCTGATCTCGCTCCCCCAGAGCCAACTCTCAGTGAACAGGATATCTAATCCTCATGTTTAGATCGGTCAGCCAGGGCTCCCTGATTAGACCAGGTTAACAGCCACAGTAAGGGACTCTCTTAAGTCCAGGGACATAGGCCTGTCCTTTTTCTTGTAGTCCCCCGGGACATTTTCACATTGGGTCTGGTTCCTCTGACTCAGCCTTGGATACAGGCAGCGTGTAGTGGATTGTAGCCCATCTCTTGCAGCTGGAGCTTTTTGGAAGCAATTCACTCTCCTCTTCAGGTGGTAAAGGCGTCAAGGCTGTGACATCTGCCATATCCAGCTCAGACTCAGGTTTCTTTGATGCTAGATAGAGGGTGACTGTCAGAGGTTCTCGTCACTCAGAGTTGGCTTGAAGGGAACTGCATCAGTGTCAAGGACTCTCCATGTGTAAATAAAAAGGGGGACATAGTGAGGGGATACTGGCCCCAGGGGAGTTATTTCTAAATCTAAATGCCGAACATGAATGGAATACAAACATGCTTCAGTTGTACAGGGCACTGGTTAGGCCATTGGTCTCCTTTAAGGATGGACAAAAATGCATTGGTAGTAGTTCAGGGTTGGTTAGTTCAGTTGGATGGATAGCTGCTGGTTTGTCATGCACCTGCAATGCTGGAGTTCAATTGCTGCACTGGCTGAGGTTACCATGAAGGGCTCTCTCCTGAGGGGTGACGATCCTCAGGTTAAATCAGCACCAGTTGTTTCCTTCTAATGAAAGACCAGTCCAATGGTCTGGTAGAATTATCAACATCACGAAAGTGAGGACTGCAGATGCTGGAGATTGGAGTCGCGAGTGTGGTGCTGGAAAAGCACAGCAGGCCAGAAAGCATCCGAGGAACAGGAGAATCAACGTTTCGGGCAAAAGGGCTTTTGCCCTGTTCCTCTGATGCGCTTTTCCAGCTCCACACTCGCGACTATAAACATGATTACCTTTTTACTAGGCTAATACCTGGAACAAGTGGGTTGTCTTACCAGGGAAGTTGAACAGGCTGGAATCGTATCCATTTAAGTTTAGAAGAGCAACAGGTGACTTGATCAGAACATACAAGATCCTGAGGGGCGTATATGTGAAGAGGATATTTCACTTCATAATACAATCTAGATGGAGATCTAGATCACTACTTAGAAATAAGGGTCACCTATTAAGGGACAAGGAGGATTCTTATCTCTCAGAGGGGTGACAGTCTTTGTAACACTTCCTCAGAAGACAGTGAAAGCAGAATCTTTGAATAAATTTAAGGCAGAAGTTGATAGATTCTCAATTGCCAAGGGGATTAAATGTTATTGGGGTAGGCAAGAACATGAAATAATCACATCAGCCATGATCGTATTAAATGCCAGAGCAGATTGAGGGGCTCAGTGGCCTACTCCTGCACCTACATTTTTACATTCAATGGATTTTAAGCAATCACAAATCAACAAGGGAAGATCCCCTGGGAATCAAAGGCTCACATTACAAAGTCCCTTAAAAGAAATGACTGTAGAAATAGGAGAGGCATTAGTTTACAGCCTTTCAAAATACCTTAGATTTTGGAGGCAAGAGATCTGCAAATGTTTAAAAAAGCAAACTATGGGTCAGATAACCGAACATCATAAAACAATATCTTGAATCCATTATTAAGCAGGATTCTTAAACCATGATGGAATTGGGCAGTGACCACATGGCGCTGTAAAGGGAAATGGTGTTGATTAAAGTGCTTTAAAAGGAAATAACAAGCAAAGTGGATACAGGAGACCCTGTACACATGGTGGATGAATTTCTAAAAACACACTTGATAAAGATGCCAAATCCAAAGTTATTACTCAAAAATACAGGATGCAAGGGGTAATATATTAACATCAATGAAAGATTGGTTAGCTAACAGGAAACAAGAAAAATAAATGGGTCACTACCAGATAAGCTACATAGATCAGTACGAGGGCCTCAACTGCTTTAAAGTTTATATACAATGACTTGGATGAAAGGACTGAAAGTTTGGTAGCCATGTTTTATGTGATAATAGGTTGGAAGATAAATTGAGGATGACAAAAGTCTCTCTCAAGCATTTTAAATGTGGAAAAATTGGGATTTGTTTTATTCGTCCTGCCAAATTGCACAACTCAGTGGTACACAGCCTGTATGTTCTAGTACACGAATCATAAAATGACAGTACTCAGGTACAGCATGGGATCAAAAGGTGGTAAATGGAGCATTAGCATTTATTGACATTTTACTGCTTGTAGAAGGCCACATCTGCAGTACTACAAGCAGTTTTGGCTTCCTTATTTTTAAAAATAAGATGATATGACTGCATTAAAAGTAATTTGGAAAAGTTCATTCAGCTCATCACTGGGATCAAGGTCCTTTTTTTAAAAAATAAATTATGAACAAGTTGGGTCTATGCCCTTGAGAATAAGAATAATGAGGGGTGATCTTATTAAGACATGAGATCCTGAGGGGACTTGACCGGGTCGATACTGGATATTTTTCTCGTAGGGGAGAACAAGGGCACAGAGTTTAAAGGTACATGATCACCCTTGGTCATTAGTCTCTGGAATTCTCTTCTTCAGCAAAAAGTGGAGGCTGGGTAACAATTTATTCCAGGGTGATTTTTTGATAAGACAAGGGAGTCAAATGGTTGGGGAGGGGGTGGTGGCAGACAGAAAAAACAGTTGAGATGATAACCAGATCAGCCAGGATCTTATCAAATGTTGAGCAGGCTCAGATGGCCCAATAGCTTACTCTGCCCCCAATCCTTTGTTCCTGGCCCTATCATGCTTTCTTTTTGCAGTCATACTGGTGGGCCGAACAAACTTTTTTGACATAACAGAACACTGTCCCTACTGTATCAAAACTTTTGCCAAAGGCATTGACTCAAGCACAAGAACTAGACTATCAGACAAGGTGGAGGAGCCAGTGCCCTACAGAGAACCAGAGGAGAGAAAATTTAAAACTAATTCTGACTTACTGGGACAAAGTATAGTATAAAATATAACAATTTCAAAAACATCCAGTTTTTTGATAACTGAATTTTATACATTGTAATGTAAATTCAGTGAGGAGGAGAGCAAAGATTAATTTATACAGTACCACAACCCAATCAGCCACACAGTCAATAAAAATCTTAAACAGTTTGCCATTTTTCACAGTTGACAAGTTTTCTTATCCTTTACAGTCAGAATCAGACTCAGCTATAATGCTGTCTATGGTTAAACTGTATGTTTATATTTGTCTTGGCAAAAGTAATTTGGTGTTAAGTAGTGGACGGATTCTATCACATGTAGAAATGTACCCCAACTCTGCCTTCAGGACAGGTGTGAATATTTCTTACATGAGTTGTAAACAAGAAAAAAAAAGTCAAACCTTTTATTTGCCCAGAAGATAGGGTACTGATAAAATGTGTAACTAAATGGTGGGCTGTTACGCTATAGATAACTAAATGGTGGGCTGTTACGCTATAGATAACTAAATGGTGGGCTGTTACGCTATAGATAATACACGTAATCCACATTCCAGAACTTTTTTTGTTTCATGGGATGTGGGAGTCACTATTTGTTGCTCATCCCAAATTGCCCTCAAGTGACCTGTGAGGCTATTTCAGAAATCACTGTGGATTTGGAGGCCTATTGGTCACACCTGGTAAGGATGGCAGGGTCTCTGAATTACTAATTCCAGTACATATTGGCATTGTGATAATCACCTCCACCACATGGAAATGAATATTGACTAAATTAGTTTGTTACAGTGCTCTATATGCTTAGACATATTTTAGTGGTTCAAATCTCAGGTGAGGATGTGTTTGAGAACAGGAGGCTAATATTTCATCCTTTGCACAGAACTTGACCCATCAACGCCTTTATCAGCCCATACACTGGCAAATGTGTTTTAATTCTACTCAAAAGTTCCTCCTTAATGAAGATTGCCATGCTCACTGATTTTAATCTTCCCAAAACTAAATGTTTTCAGCTAAACTTCTCACTTGAAAACCTAACTTTGGAAGAGTGTATTTTCCACTGCAACAATATTTTAACAAAAACAAGTTGTTTATATAGTTACTGCATAATAGGATACAAATCACAACACCAGGTTATAGTCCAACAGGTTTAATTGGAAGCACACTAGCTTTCGGAGCGACGCTCCTTCATCAGGTGAGAGTGGAGGGCTCGATCGTAACACAGAATTTATAGCAAAAATTTGGTATAAATTCTGTGTTACGATCGAGCCCTCCACTCTCACCTGATGAAGGAGCGTCGCTCCGAAAGCTAGTGTGCTTCCAATTAAACCTGTTGGACTATAACCTGGTGTTGTGTGATTTTTAACTTTGCACACCCCAGTCCAACACCGGCATCTCCAAATCATAATAGGATAGTCCATTTGCCTAGAGTTGTAACCCCTAACTGACAACTCTGGATTTGTTTGCAGCTAATTGGAACACTTTCTTTTTCAAAAAAAAAATTTCTTAATGGAATTTTCTAAAAGTATGAAATTCCTTGATTTTTTAAACTCTTGTACAATTTATCAGGGTGCTGGTTATCAAGGTCAAAACCAATGCCATTCATGAGCAGAATACTCTGCAACTCTCCCAGTTTCCAAGATGCTCACATCCAAATGTCACTCTTCCAAAGTAACAAAGGTAAAGTTAGTAACTGAACTCTGCAGGGAATTAAATCCTCCTTGTGCAAGCATGTATATGCACACCTGCCTTTGGATGTGCTGAAACATTTTGAAGTTTTAAATGATTTAGCAGTGAGGTACATCAACTTCGAAATAGATATTTCTCAATTAAAAGTTGTACATGCACATATGTTTGGACAGGAAGCAGGTAACAAAGTGAGAACGAGAGCAGCAGGCATGAGAGGAGTCAGCCTTTGTAGCAATCAGGCATCATTTTATGCAATAAAATCATTGATACTGCACAAAAAAGGTGCCCAGGGTTAAAATCCTTTGGAGAAGGCAATGGATGAATGGTATCATCATGAGGCTGTTCATCCAGAGACCCAGGTAATATTCTGGGGACCTGGGTTCAAATCCTCATGGCAGGTGGAGAAATTTGAATTTAATAAAAACATCTCACATCAAGAATCTAACAATGGCATTCGTTATAAAAACACACCTGGTTCAGAAATGTCCTTTCGGAAAAGAAACTGCCATCCTTACCTGGTCTGTCTACATAGGAACTGAAAATGTGTTGCTGGAAAAGCACAGCAGGTCAGGCAGCATCCAAGGAACAGGAGAATCGACGTTTCGGGCATGAGCCCTTCTTCTCCTTCTCAAACAGCCCTTCTCCTGTTCCTTGGATGCTGCCTGACCTGCTGCGCTTTTCCAGCAACACATTTTCAGCTCTGATCTCCAGCATCTGCAGACCTCACTTTCTCCTGTCTACATAGGATTCAACCACATTACTGTGGGTCTGGAGTCCTCAGTGCCCTCTGGACAATTACAGATGGTTAAAAGCTGGCCAAGCCAGCGATGCCCATATGAATTTTAAAAAAAAGGACCAATCCAGTTTCTATCCCTTCAACTTTTTCTCCTTTAAGTATTTATCCAATTCCTCTTTCAAGGCTACTATTAATTTGGCGCTACCACCCTATCAGGCAGTACATTACAAATCATAACACATTTACACAAAAATACTTCCCCTTTATATTACCACTGCTTTCTTCAGTGATTTTTGCAGCATCCTTGAACATGGATGAGATTCCAGAGGACTCAAGAATTGTTAATGTTGTCCCCTTGTTTAAGAAGGATAGTAGGGATGATCCAGATAATTATAGACCGGTGAGCCTGACATCAGTGGTAGGGAATCTGCTGGAGAAGATACGGAAGGATAGGATCTATTTACATTTGGAAGAAAGTGATAGGTAACATGGTTTTGTGCAGGAATGCCATGCCTTACCAACTTATTAAATTCATTGAGGAAGTGACAAAGTTGATTGATAAGGGAAGGGCTGTAGTTGTCATATACACAGACTTTAGTAAGGTGCTTGATAAAGTTCCGCATCATGGTAGGCTGATGGAGAAAGTCAAATCTCATGGGGTCCAGGGTGTACGAGCTAGATGGACAGAGAACTGGTTGGGCAGCAGGAGACAGTGTAGTGGAAGGGAGCTTCTCAAAATGAACAACTGTGACCAGTGGCATTCCACAAGGATTTGTTAGGACCTCTGTTGTTTGTGATATATATATATATATATATATATATATAAAATGATTTGGAGGAAGGTACAGTTGGTCTGATTAGCAAGTTTGCAGATGACACTAAGACTGGTGGAGTAGTAGATAGTGAAGGGGACTGTCAGAGAATATAGAAAGATTGGAGATTTAGGCAGAGAAATGGCAGATGGAGTTCAATCCAGACAAAAGCGAGGTGATACATTGTGGAAAATCCAATTCAAGAGCGAACTATACAGTAAATGGAAAAGCCCTGGGGAAAATTGACAGAGAGAGATCTAGGTGTTCAGGTCCATTGTACCCTGAAGGTGGCAACGCAGGTCGACAGTGTGATTAAGGTGGCATACGGCATGCTTTCCTTCACTGGACGGGATATTGAGTACAAGAGTTGGCAGGTCATGTTACAGCTGTAAAAGACTTTGTTTTGGCCACATTTGGAATACTACGCAAATTTTCTGGTCACCACATTACCAAATCATTGTGGATGCTTTGGAGAGGGTGCAGAGGAGGTTCACCAGGGTTTTGCCTGGTATGGAGGGTGCTAGCTATGAAGAGAGGTTGAGTAGATTAGGATTATTTTCATTAGAAAGAGAGAGGTTGAGGAGGGACCTGATTGAGATCTCCAAAATCATGAGAGATATAAACAGGGTGGATAGCTAGAAGCTTTTCCCCCCTGGAGGGGGGGGAGGGGGGGGCTCAATTACTAGGGGTCACGAGTTCAAAAGGTGAGGGGGGAAAAGTTTAAGGGAGATACGTGTGGGAAGTTCTTTACGCAAAGGATGGTAGGTGCCTGGAACATGTTGCCAGCAGAGGTGGTAGAGGCAGGCACGATAGCATCATTTAAGATATACCTAGACAGATACGTGAACGGGCAGGGAGCAGAGGGATACAGATTCTTAGAAAATAGGTGACAGGTTTAGAGGATCTGGATTGGTGTAGGGTTGGAGTGCTGAAGGGTCTGTTCCTGTGCTGTCATTTTCTTTGTTCTATCACTTTCAATTATTGCCATCAGGCCACTGACCCTTTAAGCCACTGGAAAAAAAAGTTTCTATTTGTTATATTTCCCTAATCAACCTGTTCAAAGAGGTCAATACACCCCTTTGGAGCAGGTGGGATTGAACCTGGGTCTCCTGGCGCAGAAGGAGGGACACTACCATTACATCAAAAAAATCCTACTTCTATTTGTTTACTTTATCTGAACTTATGATTTTAAAAACAAATCCATCAAATTTTGTGATAGCCTTCTTTGCATCTTCTTTGATGATGCCAGAGATGAGAGAACAGAATTACAACTAGTGACTTCCATATCAACTAGACATATGGAGGGAAACCGCTACGTGATTTTTCTAGTTACCCACCATAACCATGGCAGAACTCCCCATTCTTCTCTCCCTACTCCGCAAAGAGATGGTGATCAATTATAGTTAGCTACTCCAGGCAGTGTATCTCAGGGTTTTCCAATTTATGGTGGGAAATCAGAAAGAATCTGTGGAAATTCCAGGCAACTGTAAAAAAACATGAGCACATCTGGTGACGTGAGTGAAGGAGGAAGGGTAATGCTCAAGCTTTGAGTCACATTCTTGCAAGAAAATTGCACTCTGCAGTCAGCAGTTTTATAATTATAGTTCACTGTGCTACGCGCACATTCAGTAGCAAGTAACTTAACCAAGGTTGTTGCTTTGAACAAGTAGAAACATGATACTGGCAAACTAATGTTGAACATAAAGAAGTTGCACAGTGGGATGCAGGTGAACAAAATCTGAGGTACATTAATTTCCCTTCTTGCCCACTGTTAGCTCAGTAAAAGGGAAAAAAAAAATCAGAGTTAAAACAAATCTCATCCAGGGTGCCCTCATATTTTATGATCCTCAATTCAGCAAACAGCCCTTTCACCTTTACAGTCTGACCCATACAGGCAATAAAAACAAAAACATGAGTTTTTGGGGAGGGGTGGAGGGAAATTTCCTCACCTCGTCAATTTTCAATGAAATACAAGATGGACAGGGAATTTTATTTTTACAAGAATGAGGAAATCTCAAGAATGGGGAACTGAAGTAGATTTTTCTTATAAAGATACGAGGAGTCAGCATTCAGAATTACCAAACATTATAGGTTTGGCTATGCTGTCCACAACTTAGTTCCATTCTTACAATTCAAAGTATAGCATGCTGGTACATTGCATCCATTCTTGTTTATGTTGTGTATGTGTATGAGGTAGCAAGGTGGCGCAGTGGTTAGCACTGCTGCCTCGCAGCACCAGAGACGCAGGTTTGATTCCACCCTCGGGTGACCTGTGTGGAGTTTGTACATTCTGCGTGGGTTTCCTTACACAGTCCAAAGATATGCAGGTTAAGTGGATTGGCCATGGTAAATTGTCCCAGATGTCCTGGGATGTGCACACTAGGTGGATTAGCCATGGGAAATGCAAGGTTACAGGAATGGGGGTCTGGGTGTGATGCTCTTCAGAAGGTCAGTGTAGACTCGATAGGCCAAATGGCCTGCTTCCACACTGCAGGGATTCTATGATAACCTCCAAAAAATTGCTGATGACAAAGTTGGAGGTTTGATAACAGGGTGTTTAAGTCTTCAGGAGGAGAGAGTCAGGTTAGTGAAAAGGGCAGACAGGTGACAGCTACAACTTCAATGTGGAAAAATAAATGAGGTAAAATATTTTGAAAGGAAAGAGATTCTGGCAGTTAAGAAGAAACAGAATTAGGAAATCTTACAATTGATTAAAAGAGAAGGTGCAGGTAGATAAAGTCATTTAAAAAAAAATCAAAAGCAGTTTAGTTCTCTCTTCCTTGTTAATAAAAACAAGTGCAAAATAAAGTTTTCACAAAGCAACAGTTGGATTTCTGTTTTCAGGCTTGGTCACTCCATTATATAAGAAACACTAAAGCATATTAAAAAAATCGTGCAGCATTGATTCACCAGGACAATGCCAGGGATGGGCAATTGTAATTACAAGGCAAGATTTGAGATACAGGGACTATTTCCACTTGAGTAGAAGCAACTTAACAGAGAACTTTCAAAATATTGGAAAGTTCAATTCCTGTGCTTAAAAAAAGTGTCAACAAGACTTCAACTTAAAATCCTTACAAAGGGTGTGAAGAGACAGGCTACAAAAAAAAATTATTTTACAAAGTTGCTAGCACATGGAATGTTTTGTGAAAGGAGTGGTTGACGCAGAGGCTATGTTGAAAAACTTATCTTGTAAACAGCAGAGTTACAGAAGCTAATTAAAACAAAAAGGGTAGAAACTGGCGTGGGAATAGTGAAACCATTTAAGACTTAATTTGATCTCCGTCTCCATCAAAAAGGACAGCAAAACTTTACACAGCCATTCTGTTCACAAAGAGGTGGACTATATTATACATGGATTCCTGAGCTTTACCCAGTCTCTCTGCTTCACAAACCCTTCCCTCAGATTATAAAACTATAAATCACAAGAATTTGTCACTATGCCCACTTCAACCTAGTCATTCCATAGTCTCACAAAGGTTTTTTTTTAAAACATCCTCAATGAAATGGTCACTCAGATTTCTAGGAACTAGACAAAAGAAAACAATGTCACATACTTTCCCCACCTACAAACTGAGTCGACTTAAAACATGAGTTTCACCGAGCTTCAGAGACATTTTATTACATGGGTAACATTGAACTTTACTCAAAGAAAAAGAAAGTTATTAAAATGAAGAACTAAATGACTGGCTTCTGAATCAACCAAGTTCCTTGTTACTATATGATGTAATATTTGTTTTTGGCTGACATTATACCACCAGACCTACTTTATTAAAAAAAAATTTCCTTTTCAATAGAAAATTTCACTCTAGATTACAGTACAAGTCAATTTTTGAAGCCTCCAAAACTAAAACCAAAAAAAAAGCAGGGGTCAACTTTTGACAGAACATAAAACATAAACCAGAGTGTAGGTGATCATTTTGAATGTGGAAAACAATTCATATTTATGGCTCGGCTTATTGAATAAATTCATTTGGCAAAGAAATCTTTAACCACAATGGAAGCTTTAAAGCCTGCGAAATTCATTGTCTTCAGCATCTGCTGAAAAAAAAACTCATCGAATTGATTCGGAGTCACTTTTGCTACGGCATGAGCAGGACCATAAGGATCCTCTCTGGATTAGCTTCAGGGTCGTCAGAAAGTTTTCAGAATCATCCCTCCACAACAAATCATCTTCCTCCCTGTTTAGTGAATCAGGGATTCAGTTTACTATGCAATTTGATGACTAAGCCAAGCCAGCATGCGTTCATCTATTCCACTTGGTGTGAAAATTATCTTTGAATAGCTTGTTGAAGCAGAGATCCATTTAGGTTGAAGTGTGAACATTAGACCTTATGACACAACTTGGTTAACCAACAGGTAACAAAAGTAGGCATCAAGGAGCTCTAATAAAATGGAATAAATGGGAATCAGGGGAGAAACTTTCCACTGGCTGGAATCATAACTAGCATAAAGGAAGAAAGAAGTGGTTTAGATTAGATTAGATTAGATTACTTTACAGTGTAGGTAAAAACAATGACTGCAGATGCTGGAAACCAGATTCTGGAGTAGAGAGTGGCGCTGGAAAAACACAGCAGTTCAGGCAGCATCCGAGGAGCAGGAAAATCGACATTTCCGGCAAAAGCCCTTCATCAGGAATACAGGCAGAGTGCCTGTATTCTCTCCATCCTTCAGGCACTCTGTCTGTATTACTTTACAGTATGGAAACAGGCCCTTCGGCTGTTTGAGACCAAATCACCTCAGCCTCAGGACATCACTGCTGGGGTTCCTCAGGATTTGGAGACGCCGGTGTTGGATTGGGGTGTACAAAGTTTTTTTTTAAAAAATCACATACCAGGTTATAGTTCAACAGGTTTATTTGGAAGCACTAGCTTTCAGAGCACTGCTCCTTCATCAAGTGATTGTGGAGAATAAGATTGTAAGACACGGAATTTATAGCAAAAGTTTACAATGTGATGTAACTGAATTTATATATTGAAAAAGACCCGGATTGTTTAAGTCTCTCATCTTTTCGAATGACCATGTTGATTTCAGTTCTTTCATATGTAAATCGCAAAACTTTTAGAAGTTACATTCTCAAGTGCACTTTAACAATTGGTGTCATGTCGGCCCAGATAAGGTACTGAAGGTGTTAACTCCCTGTGAGGCTGTCTGTGCCACAATGGTCAGATTGAGTCTAATCTAAAAAAACGGATTTACAGAATCTTATATTGATTCATGCAGTTTTTGAGCAAAGTAAAATGTAATTCTGCAAGTACAAATGCACCCCACAAACTTGTGTACACGTACGCACATATACACAAACATTCTGGAAGTGGGTGGGGACGACATTCATGGAGGAATGCGAATGACCCCCAGTCATTTGCTACTACTCCCCATACTATTATCAAATCAAACTCTCATTCAATCTCTTCCATTCAGAAATGTTTTCATAGCCATCCCCCGAAGCTAGGAGATATCACACCTACATTGTCTTGGGGAATCACTGAATCAGGAAATCATCTGCATAACAATCCCCCAGGATTAGGGCATTTACATCATCTCTGAGGATGATCTCATCCTACCATTGTACCTGGGGTAACATGTGACTGAGGGAGTGGCTGGGTTGTCTTGACATTCTGTAGCATGGAGGGGCAAGGCACCGGTTCACAGATAGAATTTCCCAGTGAGTTCCCACACTTAACTGAGGCACAAGAGACCTCTTAGTCCTGCAAGGTATGGCTCTCTCCAGTCATTTTGTACACTCAATCACAGATGGCTAGAATATGGTATCGACAAAGCTGGAAAGTAAGAAAGGCACTGGCCAAAACAGAATTTAAAAAATACACAATCTATTCCACACAGTTAAATGCATTGTCTTGATCCTCTCGTATAGAGGCATCATCAGCATCTTGCAGTGAGCAAAAGAAAATCCAGTAGCCTAACAAATCAAAATATAACTGGCTTTCTGGTAACTATGACTACACTTTGTAAACCTCGGAGGTCACGATGCTTCAGTACTATCCTCCATATTCAGGAACCCTGCCTACACAGCTTTTTTTTAAAAAAAAGGAAAGTGCAAAGCCTATGACCAGCAGTTTCAGGACTTCTTGTGCATTAACTTCACACTCGCCAATTGCGGTTCTTTTTATTTCTTCCATTCGTTCACAGGATATGTTGCAGTCTCTAGCAGGGCAAGCATTGAAGGGCCCATCCCCAATTGCCCTTGTGCTGGTGGTAGTTAGCTAACTTTGTGACAACTAAATGGCTTAGACTATTTCAGACGGTACTTAAGAGTCAACCACATTTCTGAGAGCCTGGAGTCACATGCAGCACAACAGGTAAGGATGGCCAATTTACTTCCCTAAAAGGACATTAGTTTACTGCAGCTTCTGCCTACAATGTTAAGATTACACACATGGGCGGCACGGTGGCACAGCGGTTAGCACTGCTACCTCACAGCGCCAGAGATCCGGGTTCAATTCCTGCCTCAGGCGACTGTCTGTGTGGAGTTTACACATTCTCCCCATATCTGCGTGGGTTTCCTCCGGATGCTCCAGTTTCCTCCCACAGTCCAAAAATGTGCAGGTTAGGTGAATTGGCCATTCCAAAATTGTCCATAGTGTTAGGTGAAGGGGAAAATGTAGGGGAAAGGGTCTGGATGGGTTGCGCTTCGGCGGGTCAGTGTGGACTCATTGGGCTGAAGGGCCTGTTTCCACACAAAGTAATCTATTCTAAAGAAAACTTCTCACAGAAAAAATAAAGAGGCATTCATTCAATTTATAGAGTAGCTTATTTGGGAACGTTGTTGATTCTGATAAAGGGCAATGCAACTGAAATAATTAACTTTTTTCTCTCCATAGATACTCAGCAAATCAGGCAGTGCTTTTCCAAACTCTTTCTGGTTTCGTTTCAGATTTGCACCATCTAAATTATTTGATAAAAGTCACCAGCAAACTTTTTTTAAAAAAAATTCCCCTTCTCCAAACTGTTCTCTTTTACAAACTACAAAAATCAATTTCAATGTGGGAGAAACTCTTTGGGTTTGACAAAAGTAGTGTTTTGGACCAGACCAGACCCCCTCAAAATATTTTGAAAGTACCCTAAACCCTAACGTTTTCTTATTTTCAAGGTAGATGTGAAATGTTGTGTTCCAGATCTGATGCAACTGGTCAAACTATTCGATGTTAAGCAAAACACAATTTAAATACTATAGTTAGAATACAAACCAAAGAAAGAGGATTTTAGAATACTTTGGAAAACTTAACCGAATAATAGACACAGTAATTGCTAATTTACTTTCCCATTATAGTAACATCCCATTAACACAGCCCTCCACAGAATGGCAAATTCTGATCCAGGAAGGGAAGAAAACCAAGAGAAAATTCTGAGAATAGCAGCTAGGAGACATTCATTGAAGCTTCCAACTCTTGAGACACCCAAAGGCTTCTGCTTAAAAACTAAGCAAAAACTAGAAAGCCTATTCTGAGAGAGCTGGCCACACCTAGTCTGCTTGCATTGTTTCAACTACAAGTAATCCCAAGGCCTCACAAATGGTTCACTTTCTTAGAGACAGCTTCATATCTCTGCCTTACAACTTGTTCAAAACAAAACAGACAAAATAAACTCTTAAAAAGGTGCTGCATTTTTGGAAAGCAAATCTTAGCAGGACTTATACACTTAATGGTAAGATCCTAGGGAGTGTTGCTGAACAAAGAGACCTTGGAGTGCAGGTTTATAGCTCCTTGAAAGTGGAGTCGCAGGTAGACAGGATAGTGAAGGCAGTGTTTGGTATGCTTTCCTTTATTGGTCAGAGCATGGAGTACAGGAGTTGGAGATCATGTTGCAGCTGTACAGGACATTGGTTAGGCCACTTTTAGAATATTGCATACAATTCTGGTTTCCTTCCTATCAGAAGGATGTTGTGAAACCTAAAAGGGTTCAGAAATGATTTACAAGGGTGTTGCCAGGGTTGAAGGGTGTGAGCTATAGGGAGAAGTTAAATAGGCTGGGGCTGTTTTCCCTGGAGTGTCGGAGGCTGAGGGGTGACCTTATCGAGGCTTATAAAATCATGAGGGGCATAGATAGGGTAAATAGATGAAGTCATTTCCCTGGGATGGTGCAGTCCAGAACTAGAGGGCACAGGTTTAAGGTGCGAGGGGAAAGATATAAAAAGGGACCCAAGGGGCAACCTTTTCCACGCAGAGGGTGGTACGTGTATGGAATGAGCTGCCAGAGGAAGTGAAGGCTGGTACAATTACAATATTTAAAAAGACGTCTGGATGGGTATATGATAGGAAGGTGTTGGAAGGATACAGGCCAGGTGCTGGCAAATGGGACAAGATTAGGTTGGGATATCTGGTCAGCATGGAGGAGTTGGACCGAAGGGTCTGTTTCTGTGTTGTACATCTCTATGGCTCTAAGTGAGTGTCATCACAAAAGAATGCCAACAGACATCAGCAAAACAAAGAAAGATGGCACAAACAGTGCCCCAATCTCAGCTATATAGATACACCATTTCATTAGCTAAAAGGCCAAGTCAAGGCTTGAAACCTTTATGTTCAGAAACCTTGCCAGGTCAAGATAGTTCTTAGATGACATGCTTGAACAAAGTTTGGAATTAAAACCTGTGGCAAATTTCTTAATCTATTATTGGAACCCAGCAAGTCCACAGCATCCCACAATACAGGTAATGACCAGATTGTCCATTTCACTCATGGAACTGAGGTTATTCCTGATAAACTTGCAAGTTCATACCTAGTTTAAAAAACCACACAACACCAGGTTATAGTCCAACAGGTTTATTTGAAAGTACTAGCTTTCGGAGCACTGCTCCTTCATCAGGAGGTTGCGACGTCCGAAAGCTAGTACTTCCGAATAAACCTGTTGGACTATAACCCACTATTGTGTGTTTTTTAAACTTTGTCCACCTCAGTCCAATACCAGCATCTCCAAATCAAGTTCATACTTTGCAGCTAGGCCCATGCTACCTGTTATGAGAAACATACCATTGCCATTTGCCACTAGATTGTTGCTGGCTAAAAACATAGTCTCAACGACTTGTTGTTTTTTGGGGTGGATGGGGAGGGTTGGGGAGAGAGAAGAGATTTTGTGATGGTGGAGGAGCTGGACTTTGCTTTGTTAACCCTTACCTACATTTTAACAAGGCCAAATGTGCCCCTCCAGGAGCAGGATGAACAATTCATCATCAAAAACCAGGAACTCTTCTTCATTCTGAAATTCCTAGATTGTTTTTAAATTTTATGGTCAATGACAAACATTTCCCTACAAAACAGGGGTGGGGTGATTGTTAGTCTAATACGTTTAATAAAGCTTTATTAGTTCTTTCCACACTGACTTGTTTCAGCTCATTCAATAACATGAAAAGGAAAGGGGACTCTCCGCTCCACTGACACCTCACAATCAGGTATGCCATTACTAGAAAACTAAAGATACACACTGCAGAAGAATTGCTGAAGGCAAAAGGTAGTGGGAGATAGGCAAAAAGTGGTCCCTTGGTTAAATTAAATGCACAATTACAGAAACACCCGTTCTTTCCATTTCAACTGGTCAATCAGCACTATTCTGAGGTAGAATGTCCCTTGCTCCATGTTATTTGCATACAACCTATACCTCTAACATGTAGCTCCATCACAAGTGGCCTCAAAAGATATTCATTTACAGTAAGGTAGTGTACTGGTTATGTCACTGAACTAATAACTGAAAAGCCTCAATAGTTTGGAGAACACGAGTGCAACCAGTTTAAGAATTGAATTCAGTTTTCAAAGTTTAGAATTAAAAAGATGGCATCAGTAAAAAAAAGTGATCCAGTATAAAATGACCACAAAGCTGACGCACTGCTGAAAATGTTACTAGCTCACCACTGTCTTAAATGGAAAGATATGCAGACTAGTCACCAGGCCCACATCAAATGCCATATGAAGCCACTCAGCTATATTAAACTATTTCAAAGCAGCAGCTCACCATTAGTTTCTCAGGGCAATAAATGCCATGTAGATCCCCAAAAAAATTTTTTAAATAATCCGACCTCATAACATTCCTTTTGTATTATAGTTGTTATGATACAATTGACAAACAAGTGTGCATGAAACTGATGTAGTGATGATTACATGACATTAAAAGGTTTAGTTGAAACGATTTTAGGACAGAACACCAAGGGAGTTAAGGAATTCATATCTTAGAGATCTTGGGAGATTATGGAATTAGAGCAGCAAAATAGCAAAATAAGTCCTAATTTCAACATGAGAAGGATGTAACAAGGAGTGTGAAGAATGCTGCATTTGAAAATTAGAAGTAAGGTGGTTCAGAGGAACTCTGTAGAAGAATTGATAAAATTCAGATAAACCTCAGATATTAATCTCAACAAATATTGTAAGATTTTAAGAGCAAGATCCTGTCTCTCAATATGACATTGAAGTGAAAAATTGAAAAGCCAATCTCATTAGCTGACAAAAATGGATACACACCAGAAACCTCAGCACAAAAATCCAGGTTGAGACTTACAGCCCAGTACTGACAAAGGTTCGCTCTTTTGGATGAGATGGCAAGTTATATTTATATAGTACCTTTGACGCAATCAAACATCCCAAGGCACTTCATAGGGGCATTATAAAAGAACATGACAGATATTAGGTCAGATGATGAAAGCTTCTTGAAGAGTTATGTCTGGAGGAGGTAGAATGTGTGCGAGTGTTCAAATGTGGATAGAGCATTTCAGATCAGGGATGGACAAGAGGCCAAAATTGGAGGCACACAATCACAGAATCATGGGTTTGAGGAGATGAATGAGATTTAGAGGGATCCAAAACCAGAATGATAGTTATAAAAATCAAAATGTTGCTGGACTGGGAGCCAGCGTAGGTCAGCAAACACAAACGACGAGAGTGGGATTTGCTGTGTGTTGAAAGACAGGCAAAGGTTCAGATAAGTCAGTTTACAGAGGGAAGAATGAGTTGGAGGAATGAAAGGAATAAGGGTTTCAGTGAGTGAATGGACTTAGGGCAAAGTACAGCAATATGACAGTGATGGAAATAGTTACTTAGTTAGGGCACAAACAAGATTGTAAATGCATCTTGGGATCAAAGTGTGACATCAAGGTTGGAGACAGATTGGTTTAATCAGAGAGAGATTGAGTTGGGGGGGTAATTAATGAACGGAGCTTGGAGCAAGGAACGAAAACATGTGCTTCGGTCTTTAATGGCAGGAATTTTCTGCTTGTTCAGTATTTTTAGATGCACTATTGATAACATAACAACAGGGAAGTATTAGAGAGAGGTAATGGAGAAGTGCAGGTGGGTGTTGTCAGCATACTATGAAAACCTGAAGACACAGCATTAATTATGTCAATAAGGAGTAAAAGTTGAAATTGAAGGAATTCAAGAAACAATTATTGGGGCAAGTAACAATGTAGGAGCAGGAACAGAAGTAATTGCAACTGATTCCCTGGTTACAATTAGGCAAGAATGAAATCAAGTTAAACCTACATGTTAAAGGGTGGACCTAAAAGATCCCATTGTTTCTATTTCAACTAAAAGAAATGGTCCTAGCAAAGCTAGATTTGAGGTAACCAGGAAGAAAGAAAAAACCTCTGCTGGTTGGAGTTTTGGCTGGCACAAAAGATAGTTATATTTTTTGGCGATCAGTCATCCCAATACCAGGACATCATAGAGATGTTCCTCAGGGTAGTGTTCTTGATCCAACCTTCTTCAGCTGCTTCAATGACCTTCCCTCCATCGTAGAGTCAGAAGTGGGGATGTTTACCAATGATTGCATAACATTTGGCACTACTTGCAACTCATACTGAAGCGATTCGTGCCCAAACGCAGCAAGACCTGGACAATATCCAGGTCTGAACTGTCAAATGGCAAGTAACATTCACACAACAAATGCCAGGCAATGATCATCTCCAATGAGAGGAAACCTAATCATCTGGTCTTGACATTCAATGGCATTACCACTTATCTCCCACTCAGGACTGCTACTGACCAGCTACCAAAGTGGACCAGCCTCATCAATATGGTGGCTACAAAAAACAGGTCAGAGACTAGGAATCTTGCATCAAGTAACTCATCTTCTGATTCCTTCCAAAGCCTGTCCAACATCTACACAGTACAAGCCAGTAATATGATGGAAAACCGCTGACTTGCTTGGATGAATGCAACTCCAACAGCCATAAGCTTGAAACTATCCAGGACACAAGCAGTCCACTTGATTGTTTGTGGACATGTTAACATTCACTCTCTCCACCACACAGGCTCAGTGGCAGTAGTAGGTACCATCTATTAGATGAAATGCAGAAATTTACCAAAGCTCCTTAGACAGCACTTTCCAAACCTACGACCACAACTATCTAAAAGGACAAAGGCAGCAAATACATGGGAGAGCATCTCCTACGAGCTCCCCACCAATCCACTCACCATCCTGACTTGGAATCAGATCATTATTCCTCAGTGTCACTCAGCCACTCCTGAACTCCTGCCCTAACAACACAGATCCACAACGTACAGGCCTTTGATAAGGTACCGCATGGTAGGCTAATTAGTAAAGTTAGATCACATGGGAATCAGGTTGAACTTGCCCATCAGATACAAAATTGGCCTTATGGAAGGAGTTAGAGGAGGTGGTGGAGTGTTATTGGAGATGCTGTTCCCAGTCCAGGCTGACTGAGGTTTCCCAGTCAAGAAGTCCAGGAGCCAGTTACAGAGGAAGCTATTCAAGCTCAGCCAACTCAGCTTTCCAATACTTCAGCTCTGCATTCAACACTATAAACAGTAATCCGACATAAGTTCCCTTGTTCTCCAGGTGGGTGAGGGGCCAGATGGAGGGTGGTGGAAATGGCATCATCTGTTGAGTGGTTGAGATGATATGCAAACTGCAGGATGTCCAGTGAGGGGGCAGTAGGGTCTTAATATGTCTCATCACGAGCCTCTCAAATCACTTCATGATGATGGTGGTAATGCAACTGGGCGGTAGTCGTTGAGGCAGGACACTGAAGACCTCTTCAGCACAGGGATGATGGTACTAGCCTTGAAGCTCATTGGAACTATGCTGCAACTCAGGGAGATGTTAAAAAATGTTCACGAGAACATCCGCCAGCACGTCAGAGCATCCTCTGAGCACGCTGCCAGGGATATTATCTGGTCCAGCAGTCTTACATGGGTGGACTTTGCAGTGATTTTCCTTACATCAGCCACAGTAAGACAACACCTGGTCATGGGTTTGGGGGGGGAAAGAGGGGTCCCTCCTCGCTGCCACATCATTTCGTGCCTCAAACCGTGCACAGAAGTTGTTCAACTCCTGAGAGTGTGGCAGCACAGCAGGTGATGCTGTCCTGTGCTTGGTCATAGCCTGAATACCCTTCCACATGTTCCACATGTTCCACATATCACTGCTGTCCTGAAAAAGATTGCATGTTCTCTAGCGCATGTATGCTTTGCTTCTTTGATGGCCCAGGACAGTTTGGCCCTTGCTATTGCTATGGCCACTCTGTCATCTGCTCTGAAGGCAGAATCATGGGTCGTCAGTAGCACACACTTCTTTGCGGTCATCCACAGCTTCTAGTTGGGGCAAGAATTGATGGTCTCAGACACAATGACATCATCAACGCACTTGCTAATGTAGCAAAACACCAACACCGTGCACTCCACTAAGTTGATGGAGTCGCCATCGGTTGCCGCCTCCTTAAACATGTACCAGTGCGCTCAGAGCAGAAACGGCTCCTCTCGGTCAGGTTTTCACCTGCTTCAGAACCGGTTTGACATCTGACGAGCGGCCCGAATGCCGAAATTAGCATAACAGAGGTGTGGTCTGAGGAGCCGGGGCTCTGCCCTGGATACTTCGTGTGGAGATCAAAGATGGACCGGGTCCGAAGAGACGTAATGTACAAAGACCGTTGCAACGGGGGAAAAAACACACCCAATGCAACCCTCACCCTGATGGGCACCTTTGTGTGTGGCTGCATCAAGCTGTGCGTGGATCCCCGGTACACAAACACCAAGTGTCACTACGTACTGAGGTTCTACCTGTCCCCGGTGTTGCGAAGGATGGGCCTGGCCTCGCTGCCGCGGAACGCTCCGAGTAGTTGGACCGTTCCGTATCACTTGTCCTTCGTGGAGAAATTTATGAAGAAAAACACCTTTGACCACAAGTCCATCAGGAAGTGGTCAGCATGTAGTGTCCTTGAGACCCTTTGGGAAAAGGAGAGGGCGGATCCTATCGAGCGGTTCCCTGAGCAGACTGTCAAAGTCATTTGGCAGAATGCCTCATCGCCAGAACTTCCCAACAAGCACCAAGACATGGCTTGGCTGGTGGTGAGAAGTGCTCTGCCTGTGAGATCCTTTATGCACGCCCGGACTCTCAGCTGCACCGCACGCTGCCCTCGAAGTGGCTGCGGGGGGACGAGACTGTCACACACCTCCTTCTGGAATGTGCCTACGCAGAGGAAGTCTGGAGAGCAATGCAGTGGTGTTTGTCGAGTTTCGCCCCGAGCAGCGCTGTGACACAGGACTCCGTGCTCTACGGCCTGTTCCCCGGGACGCACACCGAGACGAACATCAGCTGTGCCTGGAGGATCATCAACTCGGTGAAGGACGCTCTCTGGGCAGTCCGAAACCTGTTGATATTCCAGCTGAAGGAGTTGACCCCGACTGAGAGTTGCAGACTGGCACATTCCAAGGTCCAGGACTACGTGTTGAGGGATGCGCTGAAGCTTGGGGCAGCTGCCGCCAAGGCGCGGTGGGGAAAGACCACTGTGTAAAGCCTGCCTGCCTAACAAAGAACAGGGGGCCCATGCTGTCGTTTGGGCTCTGCTGACGCCTCAGCTAATTATATGGGCATATGATTGAAAAATGTACAGACCTGTATAAAAATAATAAATTTTGATCTCTGTATGTACATGTTTACATATGTATGCATGACCAACTGTCCAGACCATCAAATTATTTTATGAATAAAGTATATTTTTGAAAAAAAAACAATAGTTCTGTTCCTGTATGATCCTGTGTTAAGAAAATTGTGTAATAGCAGCACCATTTAAACCAATGGGACCGGAGTCACATTTTAGCCAATACAGGTAAAGAAAGTTTGTGCGCTACAAATAATGGTCTAAATTCTTCAATCGCCTTATAACCAATTCGCGTTGAAGAAACAAATGTTATAGCAGAACCAACTGTATCCTTGTAAACCCCGATGCCCATGGAACGTTCTGTGTCTTGTCAAATTAAAGCCTCCTATCCACAGAGGAAGTGGTGAACTTAAACTCCTTTACAAGCAAAACCTCCATGTGTCTGCATATAATGACTGATTTAGTATGTCTTGAAGGTATTCAAGGGCATTAAAATTCTTAACACATGTCTGTACAAAAAAAGGACTCCAACATGGCTTCAGCTGTCAGCTTAACTGGACTCAAGAAAATGACATGTGGCAGCTCCTTCAAAGGACAGCCAAGTATAAATCTTCACTGACATATCTAGGAAAGACTGCCCAGGCAGTAGACTGTGGTCCTGGGGCAAGGACAGTCATGCACTTTCCCCTTCCTCAATCCCTCAGAAACTGCCCTTCCTCCTCCAAGTTAGAGAATCATTGGAATTCCCAAAATAATTATCACCTTGCCCATTTTGATGCTGGAGTAAATAAAATAACCTTGCAATGGTAGCAAAGAGCTAAATAGTAACAAAAATGCATAAAGAAATGAAAATGCAAAGTAAAATAGAACGAAAAGAAACTAATACACTTTGCATCCAAAAAGTAGAAATGGAAACTTGCCTACTCCTGCAGGCATCCATATACTGTACGGCTTGTCCATTTGAGAATGAAGAACCTTTAGAGTCAGATTTACAGCACGGAAACAGACCCTTCAGTCCAACGCATCCATGCTAACCCAGATATCCTAACCTAATCAGTCCTATTTGCCAGCACTTGGCCCATATCCCTCTAAACCCTTCCTATTCGTATACCCATCCACATGCCTTTTAAATGTTGTCATTGTACCAGCCTCCACCACTTTTTCTGGCAGCTCGTTCCACCCTGTGTGAAAACATTGCCCCTTAGATCTCAAATCTTTTCCCTTCTCACCTTAAACCTATGCCCTCTAGTTCTGGACTCCCCCACCCCAGGGTAAAGACCTTGTCTATTTACCTTATCCATGTCCCTCATCATTTCATTGACCTCGAAGGTCACCCCTCAGCCTCCAAAACTCCAGAAAAAACAGCCCTAGCCTATTCAGCCTCTCCCTAGAGCCCAAGCCCTCAAACCCTGGCAACATCCTTGTTAATCTTTTCTGAACCCTTTCAAGTTTCACAACATCCTTCCAATAGGAGAGAGAAACCAAAAATGCACACAATATTCCAAAAGTGGCCTAACCAATGTCCTGTACAGCCCCAACATGGCCTCCCAACTCCTGTACTCAATATTCTGACCCAATAAAGGAAATCATACCAAACACCTTCTTCACTATCCTATCTACCTGCAACTCCACTTTCAAGGAGCTATGAACCTGCACTCCAAAGTCTCTTTGTTCAGCAACAACCCTGGGACCTTACTATTCAGTGTATAAATCCTGCTCAGATTTGCTTTCCCAAAATGTAGCATCTCGCATTTATCTAAATTAAACTCCATCTGCCACTTCTCAGCCCATTGACCCATCTGATCAAGATCCCGTTGTAATCTGAGGTAACCTTCTTCGCTGTCCACTACACCTCCAATTTTGGTGTCATCTGCAAACTTACTAATTATACCTCTGATGTGCACATCAAAATCCATTTATATAAAATAAAAGCAGTGGACCCAGCCCGAATCCTTGTGGCACTCCACTGGTCACAGGCCTCCAGTCTGAAAGACAATCCTCCATCACCACCCTTTGTCTTCTACCTTTGAGCCAGTTCTATATCCAAATGGCTAGTTCTCCCTGTATTCCATGAGATCTAACCTTGCTAACCAGTTTCCCATGGGGAACCTTGTTGATCACCTTACTGAAGTACATACAGATCACGTCCACCACTCTACCCTCATCAATCCTCCAGAAAACTCAATCAAGTTCATGAGACATGATTTCCCACAGACAAAGCCATATTGACTATCCCGAAATCATTCCTTGCCTTTCCAAATACATGTAAATCCTTTCCCTCAGGATTCCCTCCAACAACTTAAACATGATCAAAAAAGGTCAGATACCCAGAAGTAGCATGTTCTGGGTGAAGGGCGTAGTGTGCTGGAAAAGCACAGCAGGTTAGGCAGTATACTTCCTGATGAAGGGCTTATGCCCGAAATGTTGATTCTCCTGCGCCTCGGATGCTGCCTGACCTGCTGTGCTTTTCCAGCACCCCACTTTCGACTCTGATCTCCAGCATCTGCAGACCTCACTTTCTCCTAGTAGGATGTTCTGGACCTGATGCACAAACACGAGTACAGAAAACATCTGATGCTCATAACAGCACAAAGGCTTTTAAAAAAAAACAATAATTCACGCAGCATTTTACCCAACTTTGTCTTCACAATAAAAACAAACAAACAAACAAACAATCTTGGAGACCACGGAGTAGCTATTTGGCCTAAGTCACCTCAGTTGGTGCACAGTGAAGTAACATATGACAGATGGCGAATAAAGGCAAGTAAATTTCCTTTTTAACTAAGGCGTGGAATTCAAGAGCAATGAAAAACAGTAACGAAATCCTAAATCAGACCACAGCGAGAGTGCTGCATACAACTCTGGTTAATACATTAAAAAGGAAGGATGTAATTGTGTGGAGAGTACACAGGAAATTTATAAAAATGTTGATGCTAAATTCCTACAGCCCTGTAAGGCAGCTGAGAGAAGACGCTTTCTAAAATGCATAAAATTGACAGCCTGGATAGAATTCTCAGGAAGGACCTTTAATAGAAGGGTTAATAACAAAAGGACATGATTTAATGTAATTAGCAGAAGGTAGAGGCAAGTGGAGAATTTTTTTCACCCAGATCAGTAGTGGGGGTGGGGTCCTGGAAATCATGCTCTGAAAGGGTGGTAGAAACGCAAACTCATACATGTGTTGAACAGGACTTGAGACTAAGTAGAATTAAACTGAATTGCTCTTTTTTATGGCCAATACAGAAAATAGGTGAACCATAGATTGTGTTTCTCAAAACAGTTTGTATCCACTATTAAATGTATTGCTAAATTCTAAGATGAACACACCCAGGCAAACTGGTCTAGTCTGTCAACATTTTAAATATACAACTGTCTTCATACAAACATGCATAAGAGGAGATGAATTCCAGAAGTGAGGTGGGAGTGACCGTCCTTGACATTCCGTCAAATGCTGCCTTAATATGACAACAAAGAAGCCCCTGCAAAAATCTGAAGTCAGTGGGAATCTGGGAAAATCTTTATTGATTGAAGAAATCATACTTTGCACAAAAGGAAGCTGATTGTGGCTGTTGGAAGCTCAATTTAAACCTCAGAACACCACAGCAAGAATTTCTCAGGGTAGTATCTAGGCTCAACTGCCTTCAGCTATTTCGACAATGACTTCCCTTCAACATAAAAAGGGCAGAGGAGGGGACGTTTGACTTCTTCATTCATGAAGCCAAAGCAGTCCATGTCACATGCAATAAGACCTGGGGATAAGTGGCAAGTATCATTCATGCTTCACAGTGCCATTATGAAAAAAAGTAACAAAGTTACCATCGCCTTCTTACATTCAATGGCATCACAACATCCTTTTTTGGGAGGTGAGGGTGGGGGTGGAGAGAAAGAGGAAAACCAAATCAACTGAAAGTCTAACTAGAGATTTTCTAAGCCATAGAAGAACCATTATTCTGGGAATTCTGCAGTGAGTAACTCACCTCCCAAACTCTCCAAAGCCTCTCCACAAAAGGCACAAGTCAGCATGGTGACCAGACCCTCAGTCACAACTTTCTTTATAATATATAGTAATTCCTTTTAAAGTACAGAAACCTGATCAGCATTTTCTCTTGCCTTGAATTTAGACAGGAAAACTAGAGACTTTGAGTAATTTGATTAAATCTACGTTTGTGCCAACCCTGGGCATAGTTGGGCTTAAATATCAGCACACTTTCCCAAGTCAGTCAGTCATGACAGTGGTTATTTGCTAGTGTTATGGACCAGGCTAGACTCCCTTAAAATATTTTAAAAAGGTAGCCTAGACCCTAACTTTTTCTTATTTTTAAAGGCAGATGTGAAGTGGAAATTCCAGGTGTGATGAAGCTGGTCAAATCACTCCGCTTTATTTAAACACTACAGTTGAAACACTAACAAAAGAAAACAGAATTTAGAATAACTTAACTGTTGGACCCAATACAGCAACTCAAAAGGAACTATTCCAATCCAATACATTCCATAAACACACCCCTTGGCAAAAGGTAAATTGAAACACATTCTTATGGGCAGGAGGGAACAACATCCAGAGAGAAAGTCAGTCAGGTATCTGAAGTTTTCAATCATTCTTGGACTTCATTATCTTGTGACTGCTACAGCTAAACCAAACAGAGAACTGGCCACTCCCCTGCAATTTTACAAGCAGGGTCTTTCCAAACCCCTCAGCACCTCTGCCTTTATGACCGCTCTCAAAAACCCAAGAACAAAATCACCTTGTTTAAAAAGTGACAGCATCGTCATACTAGGAGTCAGTGAATTGTATTTTTTAAAACTATTTGAACAAACTTGGTGGTTGATAAAGGTACACAGGATAGATACAATGTTAAAGATACGAAGAGTCCTGTGGATTGTAAACTGTCCAAGTCAGCCTGTATTCCTGACGAAGGGCTTTTGCCTGAAACGTCAATTTTACTGCTCCTCGGATGCTGCCTGAACTGCTGTGCTCTTCCAGCACCACTAATCCAGAATGTTGCTGCATACTCAAATTCCACAGATGACTGATACAGAAACACATTAAAGTAAAACCAGCAGTACAAAGTGCTTGGGGAGGGTGCGGTGGTTTTACTATTGCTACTTTCAAAATCCTGACCAGAATGTGTCACTGCCCATACCAGTGCAGTGGTGGTTTTATGCTTTCATTTTTTTCCTCCAAAGCCTCCTTTGATGTTGTTACCATTTTATGATTCTAAAGATAATGGTATTTTTGTTCATGGATGTGGGCATCACTGGCTAGGCCAGTATTTATTGCCCATCCCAGTTGCCCTAAGGTGGTGATGGTGACCTTCTTGAACTGCTGCAGTCATTGGGCGTACAGACAGTCACAATACTATGAGAGAGAGACCAGAATTATGACCGAGCAAAGGAACAGCAATATAGTCCCAAGTCAGGATGGTGGGGGGTTTGGAGGGGAACCTGAAGGTAATGTGTCCATGTGTCTGCTGCCCTTATCCTTTGAAAGGGCAGAAGTCACAGGTTCAGAAGGTGGTGTCAGAAAAGCCTTGACTAGTTGATGCAGAGCACCTTATACATTGCATACACTGCTACCATTGTGCGTTTGTGGAAAGAGTGAATGTTGAATTGATAGATTAGGTTGCTTTGTCCCGAATAGTTTTATTGGAGTGGCAGTCACCCAGACAAGTGGAGTATATTCCATTACACTCCTGTATGTTGTAGACAGAGGACAGGCATTGGGGAGATAGGTGGAGAATTACAGCAGAATTCTTGATCTTAAACCTGCTCTTGTACACCGTATTCATATGGCTAGTCCAATTCAGCTTCTGGTAAAAACAATGACTGCAGATGCTGGAAACCAGATTCTGGATCAGTGGTGCTGGAAGAGCACAGCAATTCAGGCAGCATCCGAGGACAGGCAAAATCGACGTTTCGGGCAAAAGCCCTTCATCAGGAATAAAGGCAGAGAGCCTGAAGCGTGGAGAGATAAGCTAGAGGAGGGTGGGGGTGGGGTCAATAGTGATCCACAGAATGTTGATAGTGGAGGAGACATCAATGGCAATATCATTGAGTGCCGAGGAGCAATGGTTATTTAAATTGTCCCTTGCTGGAAATGGGCATTGCCTGGCACTTGTGTGCTGCAAACACTACTTTTAACTCACGTTCAACATAGAATGGATGTCATTTTCTCATTCCCAGAAGGAGTACAGAGGCCATTTACAACACTCCTACCACTGCCTGCCTGGGATCAGTTCACACCGCACAAGGGGGATTTTCTGCTACATTTGTTAATGCACCTCAAGTGTTTCAGGACATTTTTCTACCTGAAGAAAAGGTGTTACTGGGAGGGATCCAAGATGGCTGTGATCTAGAAAGATCACGTTGCAGAGCTCTGCACCACATCGCAAGCGGGACTAAGTCCTAATCCACCCTACTCAGATCACCGCAATATCCTGGGACTCTGGTAAGGTCGTGGAGTCCCAGGAAACTGTTAGAGAGCAACCTACCTTGGTTTTCGCTGTCCAGGGATGAAGAAGGCAGCAGGTACATCCGAGGCAGGGCCCGTAGCTCAGCCTACAGGATCCTTGGTTTCTATTTCCTACCAGGTCCTGGTAAAGGAGCTTGTGAAATCTTGCGAGATGTTGGGGATGCCGATAGAGGAGAAGCTGGCCCTGATCTCGATCGTGCTGCAGAAGTATGAACAGCAGCTGGGAGACCTCAAGAAAAGGACGAATGAGGTAGAACGCAGTCACAGTGATATCGGTCCCTCCAAGAATAGGATCCAAGCCCTGCATCTTGCTCGACTAGGTTGATGACATCATGAACAGGGACAGGAGAAAAAATATTCGGATTGGTCTGCCAGAGGGTAATGAAAGCGAGCAACCAGTGGAACTTATTGAGGACTGGCTGCCGAAATTCCTTAACTTGGAAGTTGGAATGAGAAGCTTGTAGATTGAGGGGGCTCACTGGGTCACGGTGCGGAGGTCAGGTCTGGACCAACATCCTCATCCTATCTCGGTGAGGTTTCATCACTTCTAGAGATGAGGAGAGAATCATGGAAGCATCCAGAATCCAGGGGAAGGATCTGAAGGTTCTAGCTTACGAGTGCTTTAAGATCATGTTCTTCCAGGACTTCTCAGTGGTGGTGATCCGGAAAAGAAAATCCTATGATGGCATCAAGACAAGACTGAAGGAGCTCAGGATCCAGTACTCTGAGGCATCCAGTGGTGCTTCGATCGCCTTAGATGGATCCGTACATCTCTTCAACACGTTGGAGAAGGCAAGAAACTTTGTGGACAAGTTAAGTTAATCTGAACAAGTTAGTAGGTACAAACAGTCGTGTTGTTTGGGTAGGCCTCTACTTTTCTTTCCAGTCAGGGCATTCTTTTCCTTTTTCTTTTATTGGTAACAATCTGGTCTAAACTATGCTTGGAGGTGGCTGGGATGCTTACTTTCAATTTCTAAGTTATACCAAAAGGAGGGGTGGGGTACTTACTTTATATTTCAAAATTTCTTTGCTCACATTGTTATTCCATGGTGGATTTTCTTTCTTTGCCGTTTGTGTTTGCGTGCGGCTCTAGCTAGGAGGAGAGAAAATGGTTGGGATGGCTAGATACCTACTAACGGGCAGTTTATGCCCGGTTCAAGTAGTTAAATGCCCTGGCTGCAGGATGGGAAGTTGGCTTTTGGGATGGGTAGATGCTCCCTTTGGGGAGGGGGTGAGTTCCCCTATTCAGTGCCATTGGCACTTTATATGTTGGTTTGTTTTTTTTGGTTTTTGTTGTATATAATCTTTGATAGCTTTGTAGGTTTGTTAAGTGTAGCGGTTTTAGTTTATGTACTTTTTATGTTCGATGGATCTTGTGACACTAAGGCTCGGCAATTTGTAATTTGTGTTCCTCCTCTCTGGAATCTAAATGTCACTGCAAGTGATTATGGTTAATGACTTGATTAAATGGTGGACCTGGAACATCAAGGGGAGTCACTCACCAATTAAGAGGAAAAAGGTACTCAAATCTTAGAAAGGAAAAAGGTGGATATTGCTTTATCACAGGAAACACACTTGGATGATAGGGAGCATTTGAAACTACAGAATGGTTTTGATTGGGTTTACTTTTCATCTTTTAATACCAAAAGTAGGGGAGTGGCTATATTGGTTAGGAGGAATCACCCATTTAAGTTACTAGAGTGTGTTAAAGACACATGAGAGGTTTGTAATCCTCAAAGCCCTAATAAACAGGGAAGAACATGGTGTTTTAAATGTTTACTGCCCTCCATCACATCCCCTCAAATTTCTCTAAATTGATCAGTCTTGAGTCGCAGCATATCATCATGGGGGAGATTTTAATTGGATCCTACAGTAGACAGGTGCCCAAAGCACACGTCCACCCCCACCACCCCAGATACCCTCTGTACAAACTAAACAATTAGTGGATCAGTGTGTGGAGCTAGGGTTGGTGGACATCCGGAGGCGTCTCCACCCTACAGGCAGGGATTTTATGTTTTTTTTCCCAATCCAAACAGATGTCACACTAGGATTGTTTTTTTTCCGACCCCCGTGGCAACCCTGGACTTAATGGCATCTTGTACAATTGGTAATATTACCATCTCCGATCACACTCCAGTGTACCTATTGGTTAAGATTAAGGATGCTATAGTGGGACCGAGGCATTGGCAAATGGATCCCTTTATCCTTAAGGATAATACGTTTTTGGAGTACTTCTCTAAGGAATTTAGGCCGTTCTTAGACATTAATTCAGGCTCGGTTAGTAGCCCATCCGTCCTTTGGGAAATTGCCAAAGCCTATGCCAGGGGGTGAGTTATCTCCTACTCTGCCCATAAGCAGCGGCAGAAGGGTGAGCAGCAATGTCTTCTTGAAGCACAGTTGAAGGCAGCTGAGAAGGCCTACTTTGACAGGCCTTTGTTGGCCAAGCTACAGAGGATTACAGTACTGTGGTCTGCATTGAATTCTGTGCTCACACAGACAGCAACGAAGGAGCTTACTTTCGCAAAACGAAGGTTGTATGAGTATGGTGACAAACCGGGCAACCACCTAGCGTATCTCGCCACGAGAGAAAAACAAGAAGTGCCCCTCAAGCCATTACATCAATTAGGGAAAGGGTTGGGAACCTAATGTGGTTCCAAAAAGATTAATGCGGCATTTTAGAGATTTTACTCTGAACTATACCAATCTGAGGGTTGGGAGGAGGGGTGAGTCAAGATGGAGTCCTTTTTCAAGGATCTGGAGCTTCCGGGAGTGACCCTCGAACAAAAGTCTTTTCTCAATGCCCCCTTATCAGAGCAAGAGGTACAGGAGGGTGTGACGCAGCTTCAGAGTGTAAAGGCCCCAGATTGGATGGACTTCCCAGCGAATTTTACGGAATTTATAAGCATATTGTCAGGCCCGATGTTCAACGTCTCGTACGGTCATGGTTGTCTCCTGCCAGCTAAGAGAGGCCAATATTTTGCTTATTCTTAAAAAAGGGAAGGTCCCAGAGGACTGTGCTTTATACAGGCCCATTTCACTCTTAAGTGTTGACTTTAAAATCCTATCTAAGACTCTTGCGTTAAGGCTGGAGACTGTTACCTTCTATTGTTAAAGGGGACCAGACAGGCTTCATAAAGGGCCGCAGATCCTCCAACAACGTTAGGAGGCTGCTTAATATAATTCAAGTGTGTCAACAACAGTCAATACAGGGATTGATGTTTTCTGTAGATGCAGAGAAGGCATTTGACCAAGTTGAGTGGCCGTACCTTTTTATACTCTGGTGCAGTTTGGCTTGGGTGAAGCCTTTAGAAGATAGGTAAAGGTTCTCTACAGTGACCCTCTCGCTGCAGTCATCACCAATGGGGTACAATTCAGCAATTTTAGCATTTTTAGGGGCAGCCGAGAGGGCTGTCCCCTTTCGTCATTGGCTCAATCACCAATGTAAAAAGCACTGATAAAGGCCATTTGTAGGGATCCCAATGTAGATTAGATTACTTAGTGTGAAAACAGGCCCTTCGGCCCAACAAGTCCACACCGACCCGCTGAAGCGCAACCCACCCAGACCCATTCCCCTACATTTACCTAATACTACGGGCAATTTAGCATGAACAATTCACCTAACCTGCACATTTTTTGGACTGTGGGAGGAAACTCACACAGACACGGGGAGAATGTGCAAACTCCACAGAGTCAGTCGCCTGAGGCGGGAATTGAACCTGGGTCTCTGGCGCTGTGAGGCAGCAGTGCTAACCACTGTGCTGCCCAGCTCCAGAAGTGGGGTCAAAATTACATAAGATTTTGTTGTACGTGGACAACGCCCTCACTTTTTTTGTCAAATCCAGCAGTTTCGGTTCCCCGCCTGATACAATGCATCAGCTCGTTTGGCACCTTTTCAGGGTACAAGATTAATTTTGCAAAATCAGAGGCCATACCTATGGGTGGTCTTACAAAGGTGCTGGGTCTTGAGGGTGAATCTCAATTCCCATTTAAGTGGTCACAGGGGAGTTTTATGTATCTTGGCATATTCATCACTCCAGTTCTTGATTGGTTGTTTAAAGCTAATTTTGTTCAATTATTCAACAAAATCAAACAAGACCTTCAAAATGAGAGGTGCTTCCAGTCTCATGGTTAGGTCAGATAGCTCTTAAGATGAATATTCGTCACTGTTTGTTGTATCTTATTTTCGATAAGCAAACGTTGAAGAAACTGAATGGCTGGTTTCAGCTTTTATTTGACACGGTAAGCAGCCCTTTATTAAATTAGCTAAACTGGAATTGCCTCACAGACTGGGGTGGGGGTGGAATCTCCCAGACAACAAAAACTATCACCTCAGCTTTTATCTTACATGAGTGATTGGGCTTGTGGGCACCCCCTTTCAATATGGTTAGATATCAAAACCTCTCAGGCAAAGTGCCCTCTTACTAGCTTGCTGTTTTTGGACAAAATGAGGACAGTTAGGGAATATTGCCATAACCCAATAGTTATCAATACTGTTAAAAGCATAGAGGGCAATTTGGCAGAGGGAAGGCAATATTGGCAAAACATCTTTTCTTAAACCTATAGTGGGTATGTCGGATTTTCAACTGGGGTGATGGATTCAGGATTCAAACATTGGGCAGCTAGGCGTGTGTCTTGCATGGGTGATTTATTTGAGGGAGACACAATGATGTCTTTTGATCAGTTAGCGTGGAAATATGAACTACGTAGCAAGGACCTCATTTTTTAAGTTAGGGATTTTATAAAAAAAAACGACTTTGACTGATCCCTACAAATCACTTTCTGTCTGCACTTGATATCATCAACTGGGGGGGGGGGGGGGGGGGGAAAGAGGGGAGAGCCGGCCCCTCAGATGAGTTCAATCAGCTTTGCAGGGTGTGGGAGAGAGCGAGCTAGGAGTTGAAGTCTCCTCAGAGGCATGGGAGGATATTTGGGAAAATGCAAGAAAGATATCAATTTGCAAAAGGACCTATGCTTTACAGTTGAAGATTCTCCACAGCGTCCATTTGGCTTGGATCGATTATCAAAATTTAAACCAGGGGTATCTTCAACATGTCCCAAGTATAAAGTTGGTACAGGTACTCTTACCCATTATCTCTGGCCCCATGGCAGGCTTAAAACATACTGGAGCACTGTGGCAGGTGCAATGGAGGGGATTTTGGGTGTAAGGGTGGAGAAGGACCCGATCTGTCTTCTTCTTGGCCTACCCAGTGTGTCCCCTTTAGACCCGCATAAGAAAAAAAAAACTTTTTAACATCCTCACTTTCTGCACAAGAAAGAATATCGTTAGGTTGTCCGAAAATCCTCCGGGCCTGTCGGGTTGGCCGAAGATTGTTATGGAGTATATCCCCTTGGATTTTCTTACAAGTACGGTACACCACAAAACTGAGAATTGCTATAAGACATGGCAGCCTTTTTTGGACCACTTGGACACAGATTTGTCTGCCACACTAATAAGGGCTTTTATATAGCCATAACATTTGTGCGTTACGAGTCCAATATCCAGACAGGGGAACTGTGAACATATGAATGCTCTCTATATTCAAGAGTTAGTGTTTTGTTTTGCTGAGCTGTATTATTATTAGTTTGTTGTTAGTTATTATTTATTAAGTAGTTAGTTGGGTTTAAAATATGTTTTTATACATTTTACATGAGGGCAGTTTGGGTTTTTTTTTAAAACTTGTGTTCTTTGTATTGTTTTGAATTGTATTATTTTGTATTTGTTTTAATATTAAAATTTTTTCAATAGAAATATATTTTTTAAAAATATATCTTATGATGCTGATGACTTGGTAATCAACTACATATTGTTGTAAATTTTTGATTTTGAGGGTGCAGTTTGAGTAAAGCTGAGAAAAGCAAGGAACCATGCTCCTTCCACAATCAGTCACTTCCCCATAGAGGTTAATAATGTGCCTTATCAGAGTAAAGTCTTTATTTTTCCACCTCCCCCTCCTTTTTATAAGTTACTTATATGCTTTGAATACATAAAAAGTGCATTACTCAAACCACTTGCACAAATATCACTTCATTATAAAACAACATTCTCACGCAAGGCACATCTTAGCGAAAGTCATAAGTTATCATACAATTGCTGGCTGCCAAACTATCCTACATTGTTAGTTATATGGTGACAAACTCTTCATTAGTAGCTATTAAACTAGACTTTCACCAATACAGTTAAAATAAACAGACACAGGAACAGCAGGCCAGTCAGTCCATCAGGCCTGCCCCACCATTCAATACAATGATAAACGCTTCAGGACTTTTTTGTCATCCCGTCCTCACAGCCCCGTACACCATTAGTAAACGGAAATCAATTGCTATCTTAAACATACTCAGACTGAACCTCCACAGCCCTCTCTGAGGTAGAGAATTTTAAAGGGTTCGCAACCCTGATTAAAAAAAACTTTTCACACCTCAGATCCAAGTGGCATCCTTTTTATTTTAAAATTATGCCCCTGGTACTAGACCGGGATAGAGACACAAAAAAAACCCTGCAGATGCTAGAATCTAAAAGTAGACAGGCAGGAGGGCTGGAAGAACACAGCAACCCAGGCAGCCGCCTGCTTGTCTACCTTGCTATTAGACTGCCCAGCCATGGGAAACATCATCCCCTGCATTTAACCTGTTTATTCCTTAGTAGTTTGCAAGTTTCAACAAAATCACCTGTCATTCATCAAAACCCTAGAGAATACAGGCCCAGTTTGCCCAAGCTCTCTTCATAGATATTCCCGCCATTTCAGAAACACCTTTATTAATATGCACTGCCAATTACAAAACAACCACATTCTGATGACACCCCTCTGGAACTATTTTAACAGTTAATAGGCATAATCCCATTTAGAACAAACAAATTAGCACATTAAAATAGCATGTAGACTGCGTCCTACACAAAAACATGAAGACAAATCTCTAGCAATCTAAGATATTCAAAGAAACTGGTGAAGAGATTCAGGTGTTAATTTTCTACAGCGCTCCAGATTCAGCGAATTGTGCTTTAGATTGGAAAACTGATGTACTGCTCAGCTATTTAGTTAATGGCGAGTCAGGCACACAGGCCTGGGAATTTATTTGCACCAGCCAAACATCAATTGAATGCAAGGAATAACACCTGTGACAAAAAGGGTAGAGTCAAGACACACAAAATTGTGCACCTCGATCCTCAATTAAAAATTAGAAATGAGAGCCAAGAATACATATGGCTCTTTTAAGAACCTCTAGTTCATTGAGAAGTAGTCAGTCATACAGAACCCAACTTTTTCATATCAGTTGTATTCAAGGCAGCTGAATTTCAGATTAGGACTGAAAGACCTACAGACACTGTAAATCAAACAAAACCACAAGTTGCTGGAAAAGCTCAGCATGTCTGGCAGCATCTACGAAGAAAAATCAGAGTTAATGCTTCAGTTCCAGTTACCCTTCCTCAGATTAGGGCTCCTATTTTGGTTTGTATTAAAGAGACAAACAATGGGGATCTGATGTTTGTGATTCATTCCATTCACTTAAATTGAAAGCAGAATACAAAACTGACCAGGAAAGAAACATGGCACAAATTGATAATCAAGAATATATTCTGAATCCCAAGGCATAAAGACTAATGAAAACCTGATTCAAGAGATCTGACTGCCAAAAGAAAGGCAGTGGTACTGTCACTAGATTAGTAATCCAGAACCCCAGGCTAATCTTCTGGAGACATAGGTTTGAATGGCAGATAGTGAAGTCTGAATTTAATTAAAACTTATGTAATAAAAGGCTAGTCTAATGGTCCACGGCAATGGTTACAATGTTGTAAAAACAATGATCTGGTTCACCCACGTCCTTTGAAGAAAACATGCTGTTCTTATCTCAACTGGCATACGTGGTGGACTCAACTCTCTAGGACTCATGCACCAAACAACCCCACCGCCCTGTGGCCAACCACTTCAACTCCCCCTCCACCAAGGATATGCAAGTCCTGGGCCTCCTCCACTGCCAAATCCAAGCCATCCAACGAAAGGAGGAAGAAAACCTCATCTTCCACCTTAGGACCCTTCAACCACATGCTATCAACATCGACTTTACTAGTTTCCAAATCTCCCCTACCCTATCCTCATCCCAGATCACCTTATAGAATAGGCAGAATTCCTACAGTGTGAAAACAGGCCCTTCGGCCCAACAAGTACACACCAACCCTCCGAAGAGTAACCCAGCCAGACTCATTCCCCTACTGCTCTACATTTACCCCTGACTAATGCACTTAACCTACACATCCTTGAACACTATGGACAATTTTAGCATAGCCAATTCACCTAACCTGCACATCTTTGGATTGTAGGAGGAAACCAGAGCACCCAGAGGAAACCCACGCAGACATAAGGAGAATGTGCAAACTCCACACAGACAGTCACCCGAGGCTGGAACCGAACCCAGGCCCCTGGCATTGCAAGGCAGCAGTGCTAACCACTGGGCCACCAGGTCATCCACCCTCCAATTCAGCACCACCATCTTGACTTGTTCTACCTGTCCATCTTCCTTTCCACCTACCCACTCCACCGACCTCACAATTACCCCCACCTGCATTTACCTATTGCCTTCGCAGCTACCTTCCGCCCCCCCCACCCCCACCAACCTACCCCTACCTAATGAAAGGCTTATGACCAAAACGTCAACTCTCCTGCTCCTCGGATGCTGCCTGACCTGTTGTGCTTTTCTAGTGCCATATTCTTGACTCTTAACTGCCCTACCAAGCCACTCAATTCAAGGATAATTAGGGATGGCCTACAAATGCTAGTGGCACCCACATCCCACGAACAAACAAAAAAGTTAACGCCCAATTCAATATCTCCTGAAAACAACTTTCTCATCGAGGAATCAAATTTAGTGAACTATTGTTGCACCCTTCTATACTAAGTTCATCCTTCCCTAGTCTCACCGAAGTTCTATACAATTTCAGAAAGAATTCCCTACTTGTATACTTCCATCCCCCTTGCAATGAAAGTCAAAGTATCAGTCACTTTCAGAGAGTCATACGGCACAGAAACAGACCCTTTGGTCCAATTAGACGTCCTAATCTAACCTCGTCCCATTTACCAGCATTTCGTCCATATCCCTCTAAACGCTTCCTATTCATATACCCATCCAGCTTCCTTTTAAATGCTGCAAAGGTATCAGCTTCTACCACTTCCTCTGGCAGCTTGTTCCATATGCAGACCATCCTATGTGAAAAAAGTTTACTCAGGTCATTTTTAAAATTTTTCCTCTCATCTTAAACATATGCTCTCTAGCTTTCGACTCCCCTGCCCTAGGAAAAAAGACCTTGATTATTCACCCGATCCATGCCCCTCATTATTTTATAAACCTCTATACGGTCACCCCTCAACCTCTGATGCTCTAGAGAAAAAGCCCCAACCTATTCAGCCTCTCCCTATAACCCAACCCTCCAGTCTCTGCAACATCCTTGCAAGTCATTTCTGCATCCTCTCAAGTTTAACAATACACTTCCTAATGAAGGTCAATTGTTGCACCAACAAAAATCACAAAGTTAACATGCACTAAGACATCCAAAGACCTCTGCGCACCAAGGTTTAGAGCAATACAGAATTGGACTTGAAACACTAACTGTTCTCCCTGCATAGATGCGACCAGACCTCCTGACCAAATGTGTACAGGGTCTCTCAGGAGCTGCATGGCCACACATTCTCAGGTATCCACAGTATTTTATTTTTACTAGTCTCTTACTGGTTAAAGAATATTCTACTATCACATCCAAGTGGATAATTTCAAATTTCCTCAATTTAATCTCCTTTGCAACTTTTGTGCCCTCCAGTCTACTCACTGGCAACCTTGCAAAACTGCAGTTACATCCTGCCAACCTGAAAACAGTACATTTATTCTAGTTTGTTTTCAATCTGTTAAAATCAATCTTAAACCCAAGTAAGTAATAGATTATACTGCATCTGATTTTGAAAACCTGTAGATTGCAAGAAAATTATTGCAAACGATGAGAATTGAGAGTATGAACTTCAGAGAAGCTGGTGTTGATTTTCACAAAGAGATGCTTTAAAATTAAATCAAATCACAAATAAACAAGGCAAACCCATTTAGAGGCATATCTATTTTGCTACTGCTTACAAACTAATGCACTTTTTCACATAGGACACGTTGTCAGTCAGAAACTTGAGTTGTAAAATCTAAAAATGGTTATCAGGCATTGTAATTTTCCAAGTTTGAATTTTAAATATTGGCATAGGTGACTGAATAATAAAGTCTTGGTAGCACTTCAGCCAGGGTGGTAGTTGAGAAACCACAATCAGCCCGTGCCACAGACTAGGAAGAACATTAACCACGACTCCTGATCTGGATGCTTGCTACAAAGTGCAAACATAGTCGGCAGCATAAGAGGACTGCTTAACCATTATGTGCATACAGTTAACCACCAATCACTGTTTAGTTTAATACTGTTACTGAATGATGGAAGCTGCGCGTTATGAAGCATACTTTCACGTACATAGGTCTCAGACAAATTCGTATACTTGCTTGTTCTTTTAAAATTAGCACCTGTTATATAGGGTAAAACACCATAGTCATCATACCTGTAAACTAGTCATAATTTTTGCTGGAAAGCACAGATCGAATAATATTTGGGCGGTGTTAAGGAACACATGACCATCATACATGGTAGTCGACGTCAATATTATGGTTTAGATTATCGAAGTGGGAGAAACGTTTAAAGGAGTCAAAAGTTATGGAGATGACAGACAGAAAGGGGTGTGGATTTCGCCGTCAAATCAACCACGATCTCGAGGGGTCAAATAATCTAATCCTGTTTCTAAAGTGACACATACAATCATAAAACAATGAACATGAGCATTTTAGTTATGGTCACTACAAGCCAAACACTTAAAAATCCAGTTTGTGACTTAACTATTTTTGATTAAACTTCATATTCGAGCGAGTTGCTTGACTTTCAAAGCATGTTTTTAAACGTGCTCAAATGGTAGTAACTCGTTATTTCTGTACTGCATTCTGATGAATAGTTATCGGACTGAAACATTGATTATGGTTCTTCTCCACATAAACTGCTTAACCCAACTGCCAACATTTTCTGTTTTTAATCGCACTAAAGTCCCACGTTGGCCTAATCAGGATGGGTGACCATCATGATTAGCATCTGCGTTAACCAATTGGAAGAGGGGAAAATATAACTGGGTTTGTCTAACACAGACAGTGCTTTTCCAATTGGCTCGAAGGTCCATTGCCAACATTTATCTCTGGCTCCATTAGCCTCAAGTTTTTCTTACTAAACCTTGAATCAAAATAATACCGATAAATATAACCACATCACAAATCTAACGATTTAAATCTGCATATTTATACAATTCGTAAAAAAGCGTTCGTTTGTTTCTTTCGAGACAAACGTCCAGAATTAAACTAATAGTTTGCTTTCCAACATTACGAAAGGTTTTCAGCGGAAAAGTGACAGCCGGTTGGGGCTAGCGATTTAAAACAAACAACAAACAAAAATCATTAAAAACTAGACGCACTTGGTTTGTTCCTTCTGAAAACTTTGGATTCGGGACAAAAAAAAAGGGGCAATCAAAGAGACTTCAACTTTTCAGTCCAAACGAAAGTCGAACACGCCCGAGTTTGGCCCACTTTACCTCACATCAAAAGCACAGGTGAATTCTTTTCCATTTAATCCTTGTATCTACACTTTTTGTGTTCTGACTTGCAGCTTTTTTTTTCCTGAACAAGCTTCTTTAATAGTAGAAAGACAATATTTTCCTGCGCGTCTGACTATTTGCTATTTGGAGACAAAACGAAACTGCGGACGGCTCTACCGCTCGAAGTTCGAGAGGTTTCCGCTTGTGTGGCATGAGTTCCTCCCCGTGAAAATAGTTTGTTTTCGCTTTTCTAGTGATTGGTCGAAAATCCAGCAGCAACACTGCACCCAGAAAAAAACAACACACCACGGCTGTCAGTAGCAAGACAACGCCAGAAACATTAACCCTACCCTGTCGGCGATCAATTACACAAGTGAAAAGGCAAATAATTTTATTAATCTTCTGGCAAGTTGAGTCATGTTAGGAAAAGCAATGTCTATGAAAATACCAAACGTTGGACTTATGATCAGAGATGAGTAAAAGGTTTTCCACCAGAATCCTTTATTTGTCTATCCGCGGATACTGCCTGACCTGAGTGGTCCAAGCAGTTCTGTTTCTTTCAGATTTCCAACATCTGCCGGATGTTGCCTTTGAACTGACCAGTAATTTGAGTAAAGACCTAATGACCTTTATCTGTAAACTCAGTTAAAGTGAAATGTTCCGAACTGCTTCGTAAGAATATTGTCAAGCAAAATTTGACGCAATCTCATAAAAAATTAGGTCAGCTGACAAAGCTCTATCAAATAAGTAGGTTTAAACGAGACCCTTCAAAGAGAACAGAGTTAGGTGGGAAGTTTTGGAAGGGAATGCTAGAGGTGTGGTCGTACGCAGTTGAATGATGGTTACCAGTGATAGACATTGAGCAGTATGTGCCAGAGGCTCGAATTGGAAGAGCGTTTAGATTACCGACGATTACAGGTCTGAAGAAGGTTACAAGGATGGGGGGTGGCGTTAAGGCTTTGGGAAAAATTGCACGTGAAGGCCCTTTTGCTTGTGGGAGTAGCATATACTAAAATAGATTGCATTTTTAATTGCCTTTATTTCCACCGTGAGTGTGCGCTTTTACTGGGAAACTGGGATTCTTCTAGTATTTTCGAATACCTCGATGGAGTGGCTATTCTTAATTTTTGAACTTTCACACAGGAATTCGCCAATTACCTAACCTTTAGAGAGCTTAACAATTCTATCCTCACCTAATGTAACAAGTTATTTGAGTTGTACATTCGGTAGAACTAGACTCAATATATTTATTATCATGTATATTTTGTTACAAAATACAGTGAAAAGTGTTGTACCAGAGAAATAGCGTTCACTTTTACAGTCCTTCTTGTTAAGTGTTCAGCCATGGGCCTGGTGGCCAACCATTAGTCTCCTTAGTCAAGATTAGAGTGGTGCTGGAAAAGCACAGCAGGGCAGGCAGCATCCAAGGAGCAGACAATTCGATTTTCCTGCTCCTCGGATGCTCCCTGACCTACTGTGCTTTTCTAGCACCACAAATCTAGACTCTCTTTCCAGCATCTGCAGCCTTTTTTTACCTAACCATTAGTCTCCTTAGCCACGCCATGACTGCCATTCTTCAGCACCATCTCGCCTCCATCAACTTCCTCGCTGGACCTCGCCTATGGGGCTGCCACCAATGCCACCAGATCCCGCACCAACCCAAACTCAACTCTGCTGCCACGAGTCTACTTTGGGCCCACCTCACCTTTGCTGATGCTGCCGGGTCTTGAAGTGGGCCCAAACTTGCCTCCGCCACAAGCTCCATGAATCTGCGTTGGACACTGACGCTACCAGGAACCTAAACTCACCTTTGCTGCAGCAGCCACAAATCGACATTAGGACCACTTCAATGATGCACAACCTCCAGGAAACCAAACTCACCACAGATGCCAGAGAGAAACATCATGGTTTTAGATATTTCTACTCAACTGTTCAGATATTATTACACACCCCTGGAATAGGTGGAACTTGAATGTAGACTTCCTTAGGTGTAGGGACACTACCACTATACCACAAGAGCCCTCCAAAATCATGGCTCAATATTTACCTAATCAACCTGTTCAGATAGGTGATTGCACATCTCTGAAGTAGATGGAACTTGAATCTAGGCCTCCTGGTTCAAAGATAGGGACATTACCACTGCACAAAAGGACCCCTTCAAAATTATGTCTATACAAAAGGCCTAATGTGGAAGATCATAAGGAAGAGCATTTTTTAAAAATTAACTTATTTTTCTAACCAACCTGGTCAGAGATATTATTTCACATCTCTGGAGCCGGTAGGACTTTTATCCAGGCCTCCTAATTCAGCGGCAGGGACACTATCACTGCACCACAAGAAGCCTTCAAAATTATTGCTGTACAAAAAGCCTAAAATGAAAGGTCATAATGAAGGACAAACTAATAGGACATGGTTTCACAGAGGGTGAGGTGGTTGTTAACTGTTGTTACTATATCAACTGAGGTCAAGTACAAACAGGTGGAGGTTGGTTCAGTATTTTAATACAAAAGGCTATTTTTGAGGCCCTCTTCTGGTGCAGTGATAGTGTCCCTACACCTGAACCAAGAGGCCTGGGTTCAAGTCCCACCTCCTCCAGAGGCAAGTATAATGTATCTGAACAGGTTAGTTTGAAAAATTAGGTTAAATTTTTTTTTAAAAAAGGCTATTTCAAGGTCCTCTTTTGTTGCAGTGGTGTCTCTGAACCAGAAGGCCTGGATTCAAATCCCATCTGCTCCAGAGATGTGTCATAACATCCCTGAACAGGTGGATTAGAAAAATTGGTTAAATAAAAAAGCCAACCTATGAGGCTCCCTTATGGTGCAGTGGTAGTGTCTCTACAGCTGGATCAGCAGATCTGTGTTCAAGACCCACCTGCCCCAGAGGTGTGTCATAACATCTGTGAACAGATTGATTAGAAAAATAAGTTTTTTTTTACAAAATACTATTTTATTTAAGGGGTCCTGTAGCACATTGATAGTGCTCCTATGTTTGGGTTTAAGTTTCATCTGTTCTGGAGGTATTTCAGAATGAATTGACTAAAAATAATTAAAATACCTCTTTCAAAAGGGGTCTTCTAGCACAGTGGTAGTGTCCCTACTCCTGGAGCAGACAGTCCAGTTCAAGTCCCAACCAGCCTGGAGGTGTGTTACAACATATCTGAATAGATTGATTTTTCTTTTAAAAAAAGAAACCCTTCTTGAACGTGTACTATGGGTTGATGGATATGATATGTCATAGCACAGTGATAGTGTCCCCATCTTTCAGTCAGAAGGTCTGGGTTCAAGTCCTGTGTACTGTGGAGGTGTGTCATAATATGTCCAAATAAAAAAAAACCTGGTTTCAGTCCTTCCTCAGAATATGATGCACATTGAGGTGTATCCAGACTTACCTCCCATCAACAAGATCACCCTGAAAAATGGAGGGAAGGCTAAATAAATGGACCAAGCATTTATAAGAACATTTTCAGCAATACTTAATTTCTGTACTACCAAATTACCATTTATTTTTAAGAAATTGAGCACAGACTAATTTGTGAATTTGTTTCTTAGCTTGTGGTTTCTGTTGAACTGATTATCTGTGCATTGTATGTTTCATAGAGAATCAATAGATTATAAAAACTTTTTTAAAATCACAGGTGTCAGCCATAACTCAATTGTTAGTACTCTTGTCTCTGAATCTCAAGGTTTTAAAGTGTGTCTGCAGTGAAGTGGTTGTCACAGTCACTTTATCTGTGAAATGTCCCTGGTTTAAAATTGGTAGAAAACATTATAAAGTGACACATAATGACACTGGATTACAGCAGAGTCAGGAGATATATGAATGTATTGTTTCAGTTTGTGAATAAAATCTATTCCAAAACTGGCTCTGGTTTCTTTTTTTTATAAACCCCTACACTACTGCTATATAGCAGTAATGCTTGTTTTTCCCAACAGCACCTGTGTTGTGTGTAAGTGCGGGAGTCAGTAAAAATACGATGTGCAAAATAATTCTATTCATTATTTCCACCGCCAGGAAATATACCCAAATGGCCAGGGAACCAGTAACAAGCAAAGCTCAATAGGAGCAATGCTTACATGAAAGAGAAGTGAAGGATAAGGATCAAATAAAAATAAAGTATTCCACCCCCTGTGCTGCCCACCTCTCCCTAAAGGCATCCAGAGCATTGGTGGACACCACTTGCTCCCTCTCCCGGACACCCGAGCTTGAACATAACCGCAGAAGAAGAGCATGCAGTCGCAAATATGACCCCCTCCTCGACGCGCTGCCTGATCTGGTTTCTTCCTTTAACAATTGCCTATCAGCTATTACTATTAACAACAATAATTTTCACTTGTGTAGTGTTTCTCACATGCATAAAGACATCAGAGTCTTTTACAATGAGGTTTAAAATGGCACATTGATTACAAGACATAAGGAAAGAGAGTACCTTCGATGAGAATCAAAGGCATGGCTAACAATGACAGGTCTCAGTAGGTTTCCAATAAAAGAGATAGGTCATAAAATGGAGGGAATTCCAATGCAATATCGGAGAGCAGGGATTTAACAAAGAGGAATCACTAAAATGTCATCCTTATGTTTCTACTTTTTAACTGTGTTCTGTTGCCCTTATAGACAACAGTCTTCATGAATGGGCAGAGTTTCACATTGAAGTGTTATTCCACAATTTATTGAATACCACTAAAAGGGCATTAGTGCTCATGTAAAGTATTGAAAAGAGTTTTGGGACCCTGTTTAAAGTCATCATATATAATGGTGTAATTCATGCCAAGAAAATAGTATACATTACATACAGTACTATCTTCCAAAGATTGTACTTGAATCTGCCTCAAGTGAATAATTTCACACAGCATACACATGCAAAATTAGTGACACTTCCCCTTAATGGCACTATAGGCTCATATTTGATATTGGGGGTTTATGGCAAACGTGTTAATTTTTAAAATCATAATTACAGCAGGAAGTCAAATGGGACCTTGCAATTATAATGTAAAACAACTTGCCATTATACAGCACTGTTAATATAGAAAAAGATCCAAAGGTATTTCACAGAGGCATAATCAAAAATGATCAATACTAAGCTGAAGATCAATCAGGAAAGTTGATCATAGTTGAAGGGGGATTTTAAAGAAGAAAAGCAGAAAGGCAGAAGGGTTTCGAGAGGGGGTATTCTGGGGCACAGAAATTAGATGGTTGAAGACACAGCCACTAATAGTGGGGCTAAGGAAGAGTGGATGCACAATCTGCCAAAATCTGGGAATAGAGATTTTGTGCTGGGTTAAAGGGACTGAATTAACAAAGACGGGGAGCATTAAGGCCATGGAAACTTTGTGAATATAAGTTCAGAGGCTTGCCTCGGCATTGAATAGGTTCAACCCATAAGACAGTAGCAGGGGAGAGATAGAATAAGTGAGTTTTTAAGTTTCCACCACAAAGGAGATTTTAGAGAGAGAATGGTGGATTTCAAGAATAGATATTGAGGATGGAATTATGAAGGAGGGTGAGATGTAGCTGGTTTTGAGACACAATATAATACTTGCAGGGTGGGAATCATTTAGGAAATCAATGAAAAAAAAATAAACTAAATCTTTTTTTCCTGGTTTTGCTCTCCACATTACCTGCCAGTGTTGAAACTTGCTGAGATACAGTTCCACAAGGACTGGTATCCTTCAATCATAGACAGTGAAGTAAGCTAATCAACCATGATGGCTGTCACACCGGGAGTCCAATCTGTTTTCATATAGACATATATGACTACTCTAGTAGGTGTACATTGATATTTATACTTTGCTCGAATGAGTGCGACTAAAGAGGTATTTCTTTTATTTCTGGCCTATGAACTGGAACTTTTGAAGTCTGAGGGACTTTAATCTCTAGCACCCCCTTGTGTTAAGCCACTTCTTAATAAAACATCTACATAACCGGAATACTGTACATAAGCAAAATCTAGTGGGTGCTGGAAATCTGAAATACGAGCAGAAAATGCTGGAAATATTCAGTATGTCAGGCAGCATTTGTGGAGAGAGCAACAGGTTAATTTTCCAGTTTGATTACCTTGTGTCAGGATCTGCGTTTGGTCTTCGTGATAGAGAGGAGACTTTTTTTGTGAGAATTGAATACAGTATGCTAAATTCAAAGAAATATCAGTAAATTGCTACTTCATCTGCAAGGAATATTTGGGACCCTGGTTGGTGAGAGGAAGGAGGTGAAAGGGCAGGTGACACGCCTCCTGTGTTTACTTTGTTTAATCATTCATGGGATATAGACATTGTTGGCTAAGCTAGCACTTATTGCCCATCCCTAGTTGCCCTTGAGAAGGTGGTGTCAATCTGCCTTCTTGAACTGTTGCAATCCATTTGGTGTACGTATACCCACTACGCTGTTAGGGAGGAAGTTCCAGGATTTTTACTAAGCAACACTGAAGGAATGGCAGTATATTTCCACATAAGGATGGTGTGTGATTTGGAGAGGAATTTGCAGGGAGTGGAGTTCCCATGTACCTGCAGACCTCATCCTTCTAGATGGGGAGTGATCATAGGGTTGGATGGTGCTGTCAAAGGAGCCTTGGGGAATTTTTGCACTGCTTCTTTTAAATGGTGCACACAGCTGCGACTGAGCATCAGTGGTGGAGGGAATGGATGTTTGTGGACAGAGTTAACATTTTCAATCAGTTTAATTCTTCTTGAAAATTAAAGAAGGGTCATACCAAACTCAAAACATTAACTCTGTTTCTCTCCCCACAGATGCTACCAGACCTGCTGAGTTTCTATAGCATTCTCTGTGTTTGTTCCAGCAAACCGCTGATGGATTCTGTTCTAGAATGTAGTAATCAAGTTTAAATTGAACAACGATCTCTCATAAATAGATGAAATAAAACACTAGAGATTTCAAATGTGTCAGAATTCCTTATTCATAATAGGTACAGTTGGTTCCACTGTTTCTTCATTTCAAATGGGCTTTAATGCAATTGAAGAATTTAAACCGTTATTTGTAGAATGCGAATTTTCCTTACCTGTATTGGGTATAATGCGATTTCAGTCCTATTTCTTTAAATGGTGTGGAACTTGCGTGATTTTCTTATAACGCGTGATCACACTGGAATGGCACTATTGCATTATATCAGAACCGACTGTATAGTGGCCAATATGTGCTGATTTAGGTGATCTTAGGGGTGCTTACCTATATTACAGCAATGGGCACAATTCAAAGGTACTTCATTAGCTATAAAGCATATCCAACTTCTGATAGGGACAAGTGGCATACAGCCATACAAGATTGAGCAATATCACACTTCAGGATGTCCTCAGGTGAATGTAAGTTTGTTCTTTTCTTTTTACAATTATCCTGTGTTGCCAGGTTACAGAGAGAGAAATCAAGCCAAACTGGAAATTCCTTTTTGTGTGTAGACTGGAGGGGATTAGAATTCGGCTTGACTGTGATATATCTCACCATGGAATCACTTGCCAATATCTACTGCCCAGCTGCACACACTGAGAATGGTCTCTTGGGTGAGATACTCAAAGTCACTTGACATCTTTACAACTGTCACTCAGTGAGATTTTAAGAAAGGAGAGAGAAAATTTGAGCCAGGGAGGAAGGAGGGGAGCAGGGAGACAGAGCTGTCCTTTTCACAAAATATAAAAAAATGTTCAATTAACAGATGCCAACAAGCCTATTTCATATTATGAATTTTTTTTACAGTGTACAAGGCATTGGAAGTGACGAATTTAGCATCCAATTCCAATTTTGTCACTTGTACAGCACACTAGCATTCCTCAAAAGTAAATTCACTCTTTGGTTTTAACTGGTACTTTGATCTTGCCTCCCATGTAATCATGAGAAAGTGACTGATTGGAATGTCTGAAAAACCTTTATTCTTGAGGAAATATCACAATGATAAGCAGATCAACGAATCTATTTATAAAGTGATAGTACTTACCTCTTATTAAGATCAGAAGACGTAGGAGCAGAAGTAGGCCATTCAGCCCATCGAGTCTGCTTTGCCATTCAATTGGATCATGGCTGATCTGATCATCCTCAACACCACTTGCTTACCTTTTCCTACACCCCTAGATTCCCTTACTGATTAAAAATCTGTCTATCGTAACCTTAAGTATACCTAATGACACAGCCTCTAGAGCCCTCTGTGTTAACAAATTCCACAGATTTATTACCCTATCAGAGAAGAAATTCCTCATCTCTGTCTTAAATGTGTGACCCCCTATTCTTACTCTTAAACTTACAATGTGGTTAAATTGCTGTACAGAATCCTTGATTAATTTGGAATGGGGGTAGGGAGCTTATTGCAACTGTACCTAATACTCTGCTGATCTGACATACATTTTACAGCAGGTAGCCGAGGTGCATTGAGACCAAATTACCATTAATTCCTGCCACGCATTATAACACACAGTGCAGTTCTGCGCTAAAATATCAGGTCAACCCCCACATATAATTCTGGCAAAGAAGTGTAATGCAAGACATCTTTTTGATTTGTATTTTGTTCAAATTTGAATTTGAATCCGTATTTTTCTTACTTGAAGTATTGCATGTTTAGGAGTCTTTCATGACCTCAGGACATTCCATACTGTTTTACTGCCAAATTTTGAAGTGCTGTTACTATTGTAAAGTAGGAAATATGGTAGCCAACTTGTACCCAGCAAGCTTGCGCAAATAGCAAAGAAATAATGATTTGTTTTAAAATATATGGTTGTTGAAGGATAAATATTGGCCATAGGATTTTTTTACATTCACCTGAGAGGGTTCAAGTCCCACCTGCTCCAAAAGTTTGTAATAACATTTCTGTACAGGATGACTAGAAAATAGCTTGCACTAGGAGTGGGTAATTGGATGACGTCCTTGAGGCTCCAGAGTGGGAATTTAATCCACAAAGTCCTGACTTTCAGCAAAGAGTGCCATCCCACTGAGCAATAGTTATTATAATCACATTCAGAGTTCTTTACAAATTCTGTGACTCCTGAGATGTTCCAGACCCAAATATGGAATGAGGTATTAGTTAAGTGCCAACACTTTAAGATAACAGGTTGTTTCTGCAACTGCCGGTGCTCTACTGACAAGATGAACTGCGTATGACTGACAGACAAAGGAATGCCACTGGGCCAATCAGGAGAAACCGTGGGTGGGATCTTCTGTGCAATTGACGGGTCATTTCTCAGAAAGTTGATGCTGATTTACTGTAAAGTTGTGAATACTTCCGGGACTTCCCAGAAAAGTAACCGCTGACGAAAGGTGGAAAATATGAATCTGCGCAATATTGCGGTGCACAAAAGCCAGTGAGTGCACCAAGCGGCACACCGCAACACTAAACGAATGAAAGGACTCCCGGACATTATCCGTTTTTGCAAGTGCAAATTTGTTTGAATGACCTATTAAACTTTGATATGCGATCTTTATTGTTCTTGAATTAAATCCACGCCTGTGGCAACGCTTCGGTATTTATTTTAAGAAAACTATCGACAAGGTTGAAAAATGAAATAAAAAATAGCATTTTCTGACGAACAAAAATAAAATCCGAAATAAACCTGTGACTCATTGGAGAATTGATAGTCTTTAAGCCAGTGAAGCTTGATGTTTTTTTTGTCAGACTGCTATATCAATATACACTCCTACGCATAATGTATTAGTTTTCCAATTTAAACAACAGAATAGGGGTTACCCCATTGACTTTTAAAGGTAATTTCTCAGATTCGGTTCTTGTTCTGTAGTGAATTAATTGATGCTCAACCAATGGGGATGCTATGATTGAGACATGAAAAGGCCAAGGAAATGATAAATAACATGCCTGATCACTATTCAATCACCCTCCCTTGTAGCAAGTGCACTTCTGCACAGGTTTTTATTGACATCTGCTCAATCAGTACGCATACCAGGATTCAAATCTGGTCCGAACTGAGAGGATGGATTCTTCTCATGTTATAGGTAAGGCAACTCCAAGGTTGAATAGTCTGATCCCTCATAGGCCTGACAACACAAACCTATCAAATTGTGCACTTACTTGGCAGTCTGATACTTGGTCAGAATCATTTTTAAAAATTCTTTCACAGGATTTGGGTTTTACTGACAATCCCAGTATTCATTGCTTATCTCGAATTGTCCTTGAAAAAGTGCTGGAGAGCTGCCTTTTTGAACCACTGCAATGTGTGTTGTATGTACCCCCATTGTGTTGTTGAGAAAGCAAGTTCCAGATTTATGACCCAGTGACAGTGAAAGAATAGCCCACATATTTCCAAATCAGGATGGTGAGAGGAGAACTTGCAGTTGGTGATGTTTACATGCACCTGCTGCACTTCTAATTGGTAGAAATTTGGTCTGGAAAGTGCTGTTAAAGGAGGCTTGATATATGTGTATTATGATCTTGTACTCCACAACCACCTGATTAAGGAGCGGCGCTCCAAAAGCTAGTGCTTCCAATTAAACCTGTTGGGACTATAACCTGGTGTTGTGTGATTTTTAACTTTGTACACCCCAGTCCAACACCGGTATCTCCAAATCGAGAAAGTCTTAAGATATCAATTGTGTAAGAATTTGAAGAAAAGGCTTCACAGCTCACAGGATAGGAATTGTTGACTTCTTGTTCTATTCCTTGAACTCAATGTCATTCAGGAACTGAGTTGCATTGTTTTCCTTTATAAAGTGACTTAGAAAAACAAAATTATTGAAAGGATCCAATTTTGTCTTGGTAAGAACTGTTAACACTCCCTGCTGAGCAATCTTGTTGTTGTATTGCAGTACAAGAGGCCACTCCAAGCATTTCAAAATGATGTTTGCCAGCTTTTTGCTGGCTCTGACAATCGTTTTGGTGGGCAGGGTGGATATCTTTGGGCCTAGCCCGCTAATGGATTGGGACTGAGCCTTGGAGTTATCCTAAACACATCCTGGTATCACAGTCTTCGTGAAGTTTGCCTCATGTGTTGAACTGCCTGCTCTAACATTAAATCTTCTTTGAACTACAAAACATCAGACAGTTTGTTGTTGAGACACTGACCACTATTCTAGCTCAAATAAGCTCATCCCTCAATATATCATAACCACAATCTAAATAAATGACTAATAAAAGAGTTTGCTGACTCCCTGGCTTTTCGGACTGCAAGTTAATTGTTCAAGGCATCTAATATTGTTAGAATCAACTGAAACCTTACAGAGATCTTGTGAACACCTTGTCTCAGAAGGACATTGTCTACCATGGGATGTATTACGTATAAGAAAGCACTGACCTGGAGCTGATGTTACTTTGAATGGAGACCTGAGGCTGTTATATACCTGTGAAAGTGTGCCTTCCACAATTCCCATCTCTCTCTGCATTATCTACATTGGTCCTTTGACAGTAGCAAAGGGCCACAGAAGGGACAGTGGCTGCTTGGCTGCTGAAGACATGGCTGCCACATTGAAGAATACTGTACTTAAGGTATGTCTTCATGTAAAGTATTTTGGAAGTTTCATCAGGTCTATTTTGTCTTGATTCTTTGAAGGGAAATACCATCCACTTTAGTTTGATGTTTCGATGGGTGCCACCATGTTTTGGCTTGGGTTTGTCTGTACAGATAAGTTCACGTCAGACTTCAAGGGATTTCTTTAAACAGTACTTGCTTACACAATATACAAAAGGTTTTTGCAGTAGACAACTCTATCCTAAGATACCCCAGTTCCAAACTTCTAGCATCGTCTTTCTGACCTGACTCTGGTGTCACTGTTATTTCACAGCATATCTTAGAGACACTCATCTGCATATTCCTTAAACCCTAAATCTAAAGTATGAACTTTTTAGTCCAGGACATATGTCACAGACACCTTCCATAGCTTAGTTTTTGTTTCCATTCATTTAGACATTTCTTAATTTTTTAAAAGATATTTTCTACAAATGTTCTTTTTTCTCTGAAAACTGTGGGTAAGCAAATGTTGGATGGAATATAGTCAAAATATTGTTCATAATGTTTTGCAAATTTGCAACTTTATAGTACTTTGGTCTCTTATTAAGACTATTCCTTAGCTGCACTGTTCCATTGTACTGGAACTGTACCAATAGGTTAACTGGTATAGATGCAATAATTTACCAATGAAGTTTGGTTATAATTCTAAAAAGCACAGCTGGTCAGGCAGCATCCGAGGAGCAGGAGAGTTGTCATTTCAAACATAAGCTCTTCATCAGGAAGCTTATGCTCAAAATGTCGACTCTCTTGCTCCTCAGATGCTGCCTGACTTGCTGCGCATTTTCCAGCACCATACATTTTGACTCTGATCTGCAGTCCTCACTTTCTCCTTATAATTCTGAAAAACCCATGGAAGGAAATGTTAAAAAATATATTGTCAAACCTTTGGCACAGAAGAGTGTTCAAAATACAGATGTCAAATTGTGTATTGGATCAGAATACCTCAAGGCATTACAGTTGGATAGTGCCATATACAAAGTCCACTTGCTCATGACAAACTAGTTTCTTAAGACATCATATGTACAATCATAGAATCCCTACAGTGTGGAAGCAGGCCATTCAGCCCACATAGACCCTCAAAAAAGCATCCACCTGATCCCTGCGTTTCCCATTGCTAACCCACCTAGCCTGCACACTATAGGCAATTTAACATGGCCAACCCGCCTAACCTACACATCTTTGGACTGTGGGAGGAAACCAGAGCACCTGGGGGAAACCCACACAGACACAGAGAGAATGTGCAAACTCCACACATACAGACAGTCACCTGAGGGTGGAATTGAACCTAGGTCCCTGGCACTGTGAGAAAGCAGTGCTAACCACTGAGCCACCATGCCACATCCTCCCTGCTCAGCCTACTACAGCATTTGATTTGATTTATTTATTGTCACATGTATTTTTTTTACAAAATACAGTGAAAAATGTTGTCTGGTGTTGCCACTCTCCAGTGCCATCTTAAAACACAGAAAACATAAAACAAAACATAGAATATAAAGGAAGAATAGTAAAGAAATAAAGAAAAAGTCTTCAAATTTACAATGCTACTACATTCTTTCATGAACAATGGTAGAATTTCACAATAACAATGGATTTGTAGAGCAAACCAGAACAAGTACAGGTTGTTGCACTTCTATCATGTTGGACAGAGACTGTTCAAAATATGTTCCATCCTAAATCTCTCTGAACAGCAGAACAAAACAGATGGCAGGAAGCTTAAAAGCTTTGAAAGCATGTTCTGAGCCCCAAGTGAATCCTATGCATGAATATATTCAATACCAGGAACAAAGCAGAAAATTGTCCATTGGCCAATACATAAAGTCATTAACTCAGTCCATAGAAATCTGAATTTACACAATTAAAGGATGAGCTGATCAGAGACAGGATTACATTCAAGATACGTGATCCAAAAGTGAAAGCACACCTACAGAGAGCAAACAAACTTACACTCAGGAGAGCAGTTGACCTGTGCTGAAATGCTGAGGTTATGAATCAGCAGTTGGAGCAGATTTGTGCCAGAACAAATCAGGTCGATAAAATGTGGAGCTGGAAAAAGCACAGCAGGTCAGCAGCATCAGAACAGCAAGAGAGTCAATGTTTCGGACAGGACCCTTCATCAGGAAAGCTAATGGCATGCTGGCCTCATAGCAAGAGGATTTGTATCAGAGTAAGGATGTCTTGGTGAAACCACACCTTGAGTATTGTGTGCAGTTTTGATCTAGTCTGAGGAAGGAGATTCTTGCTATTGAGGGAGTCGAGCAAAGGTTCACCAGACTGATCCCTGGGATGGCAGGATTGACATATGAGGAAAGACTGGATTGACTGGGCTTGTACTCACTGGAATTTAGAAGAATGAGGGCATCTCATAGAAACATAAAATCCTGACAGGACTATACAGGTTAGATGTGGGAAGAATGTTCCCCATGTTGGGGAAGTTCAGAACTAGGGAGTCATTGTCTAAGAATAAGGTCTAAGCCATTCAGAACTGAGATAAGCAGGAATCTCTTCACTCAGAGAGTTGTGAACCTGTGGAAGTCTCTCCCACAGGAAGCTGTTGGGGCCAGTCCGTTAGATACATTCAAGAGGGAGCTGGCCATGGCCCTTGCAGCTAAAGAAGTCGAGGGGTACGGAGAGAAAGTGGGAATGGGATACGGAGATTGCATGATCAGCCATAATCATATTGAATGGTGGTGCAGGCTCGAAGGGCCAAATGGTCGACACGTGCACCTATTTTCTATGTTTCAAACTAGTTTAAACCCTCCTGGGTAGCTCTAGCAAATCTCTCTACCAGGAAATTGGCCCCTTTCAGGTGCAACCCATCCATCGTTTACAAGTCACTTGGCCCAGAAGAGATCCCCATGATCCAAAAATCTGAATCCCTGCCCCCTGGCACCAGCTCCTCAGCCATGCATTAATCTGCCTTTATCTCTTATTCCTGCTCTCACTAGCACGTGGCACCAGAGTAATCAGAGATTATTACCCTTGAGGTCCTGCTTTTTAACCTCCTGCCTAACTCCCAATATTCACTCTGCAGGACCTCACCCCCTTTTCCATCTATGTCATTAGTACCAATGTGTATGATGACTTAGAGTCATAGAGTCATAGAGATGTACAGCATGGAAACAGACCCTTTGGTCCAACCCGTCCATGCCGACCAGATATCCCAACCCAATCTAGTCCCACCTGCCAGCACGCGGCCCATATCCCTCCAAACCCTTCCTATTCATATACCCATCCAAATGCCTCTTAAATGTTGCAATTGTACCAGCCTCCACCACATCCTCTGACAGCTCATTCCATACACGTTCCACCCTCTGCATGAAAAAGTTGCCCCTTAGGTCTCTTTTATATCTTTCCCCTCTCACC
>NC_057751.1:19368534-19397862 GCF_004010195.1 Chiloscyllium plagiosum | reverse complement strand
TCCTGTACAGCCGCAACATGACCTCCCAACTCCTGTAATCAATACTCTGACCAATAAAGGCAAACATACCAAACGCCTTCTTCACTATCCTATCTACCTGCGACTCCACTTTCAAGGAGCTATGAACCTGCACTCCAAGGTCTCTTTGTTCAGCAACACTCCCTGGGACCTTACCATTAAGTGTATAAGTCCTGCTAAGATTTGCTTTCCCAAAATGCAGCACTTCGCATTTATCTGAATTAAACTCCATCTGCCACTTCTCAGCCCATTGGCCCATCTGGTCAAGATTCTGTTGTAATCTGACGTAACCCTCTTCGCTGTCCACTACACCTCCAATTTTGGTGTCATCTGCAAACTTACTAACTGTACCTCTTATGGCTGCAAAAGCACCCCTTTGACAATGTACTGCAACCACTCTAGCATCAGGGAAGCAGCAGCAGTAGTTGTTGTCTATATGGAGTCAAGAGGGTGCTGGAAAAGCACAGCAAGTCAGTCAGGAATCATTCCTGATGAAGGGCTTTTGCCCGAAACGTCAATTTTCCTGCTCCTCAGATGTTGCCTGACCTGCTGTGCTTTTCTAGCACCACTCTAATCTTGATTCTGATCTCCAGCATCTGCTGTACTCACTTTCAACTAGTTGTCTGTATGGGGTTCAGCAAGGCATTCTACAACGTTCCGCATCGTAGACTGGTTAGCAAGGTTAGATCATATGGAATCCAGGGGGAGCTAGCCACCTGGATACAAAGTGTGGTGGTAGAGAGTTGTTTTTTGGACTGGAGGCCTGTGACCAGTGGATAGGTGCTGGGTCCACTGCTTTTCGTCATTTACCTAAATGATTTGGATATGAATATAGGAGGTTAGTAAGTTAGAAGATGGCACTAAAATTGTTGGTGTAGTGGACAGTGAAGAAGGTTATCTCAGAGTACAATGGGACCTTGATCAGATGGGCCAATAGGCCAAGGAGTGGCAGATGGAATTTAATTTAGAAAATTTGAGGTGTTACATTTTGGTAAGGCAAACCAGGGCAGAGTTTATACAGTTAGTGGTAGGGCCCTAGAAAGTGTTGCCAAACAAAAAGTCCTAGGGGTGCAGGAACATAGTTCTTTGAAAGTGGAGTCACAGATAGACAGGGTGGTGAAGAAGGCATTTGATATGCTTGCCTTCATTGGTCAGCACACTGAGTATAGGAGTTGGGATGTCAAGTTGCAGCTGTACTGGACATTAATAAGACCACTTTTAGAATACTGTGTTCAATTCTGCCTCCCTGCTATACAAAATATGTTGTTAAACTGGAAAGGGTTCAGAAAAGATTTACAAAGATGTTGCTGGGATTAGATGGTTTGAGTTATTGAGAGAGGCTGAATAGGCTGGGGCTTTTTTTTCCTAGTGTGGAGGCTGACAGGTAACTTTATTGAGGTTTACAAAATCATGAGGGACATGGATAGAGTGAATAGCCAAGGTCTTTTCCCTGGGGTGGGGGAGTCCAGAACTAGAGGGCATAGGTTTAAGGTGAGAGGGGAACGATATAAAAGGGACCTAACGGGTAACTTTTTCATGCAGAGGGTGGTGTGTGCATGGAATGAATTGCCTGGGGATGTGATGGAGGCTGGTACAATTACAACATTTAAAAGGCATGTGGATGGTATACATGTACTTGTTTGAGAGGGGGATAGTCACAGGAGACTCCTGCACTACCTGCCTACCTCTTCTGGCAGTCATCCATCTACCTGACTGCCCCTGTGGTGTGACCACCTCCTTGAAGCTACTGTCTATCACACTCTCTGCCTCCTGTATAATCCTCAGCACATACAACTGTCACTCCAACTGGTCCATGTGGTCTGAGAGGTGCTGCAGACACAATCACCAGGGAAAGTCGACTGCTCCCTGATCTCCTACATCTGACAGAAGGATCATACAACTCCATTGACTGCCACCTCTGTCCCTTTAATAACTAGTGGACTTAAGGGAAGAAAAGGATCTTACACTTATCTTGTGGTTGCTCGCCCGCAACAAAGCCTGGTATTCACATAGGCCCGCTCGAAGATCTAACCAACAGCACTTGTCCACAAAGCAGCGCCTTGCAAAAATGGCTGGAACCAGATACAGCAATGCCTCCCTCCCTCACTTGCCTAAACTCACACACTTAGCTGAACTCCCAGTGATTACACATTCTAGCTAATCACACACTGAAAAGGCAGAGGCAGTAGTTAAAATCACCAAAGAAAATCAAGCAAATCCCACATAGATGTATCCAAGGCAATCCTCGACTAGAGAAATACACCGATTGAAGGCATGGAAAGTAGTCCAGTACAAAGACCAATGTCATGCCACACACAAACTACTCTTCCAATAGCAAAAAAAATCTACTGAAGCCAGAGTAGTAACAGGTGTGAGTGACAAAATCAAAGAGAAACAGCAGAAAGCAAAATTTCATTTCAACAAGACTGCTAAACCATTTTCAGAGTTGAGTATTGGAGAGCCAAATAGGGTATAAGCATTCAACACTCTCAACAATAGTCAACTCAAGTGGCAACTTGGGACCTGAGGAAGCAATTGTTAACTCAATTGTACATGGTGGAGGTTATTCTCCAGAAATACAGTTGCAACCGTAGGTACATATGCCGAACAGCCAAAGTTATTCCTGAACTGCAGGTGGCTGAACAGGGACAAGTGAATGATTACCTACACCAAACACATATCAACAATCAGAACCAGAGGTCCAGAGGAACCCAGCAACAGGAACGGAACAACAGCTACCATAGCAACAACTCCTCCCTCGTGAAACAACATAATCCAGATGAGCAGTCAATGACAACAGCATTAAGAGACCAACACAATTTAAGGATCATACGCAATGCATGTGCATTGTCTGATGGAACTAACAAACTGCTAAATGAAAAATTAATTTATATAGTTGGTAACTTGGGTAACTAAGAATGTACATAATAATGCAGCCTTTTTTTTCTCTTTTGTATCAAAAGGGGAGTGTTTGGATTAAAATACAATTATGTACAAACGTCTGCCCTAATTTGCTGTAGTTGTGCACAGCACAGTGACTAGCACTGCTGCCTCACAGCACCAGGGACCTGGGTTCGATTCTAGCCTTGGTGACTGTGTGGAGTTTGCATGTTCTCCCTGCGAGTGTGGGTTTTGTCTGGGTAATCTGGTTTCCTCCCATAGTCCAGAGATATGTAGGTTAGATGGATTGGGCATGATAAATTGCCCATAGTGTCTAGGAATGTGCTGGCTAGGTAGACTAGCTGTGGGAAATGTAGTGGGGTGGGTCTGTGTGGACTTGATGGGCTGAATGGCCTGCTTCCACATGATTAGGATTCTACGTTACCTGTACCATGAGGTTGTATCCTGTAGGCAGACATTTTAAGCTTCATTTCAATGAAGTCCTCGTATTGAATACTGCTGTACGTACATTTGAAACAGATTTACTGCTCACTCCAGATACTAGAAATGTCCTCATAGTTCAGCTGGAGGGTACCAAACTTGCCTGTTATTGGAACTCACCCAGAGGATTCCTTTTGACCAGGGCTGGCAAAACTGCTTTAACCAAAGTCTGCTGTCAATCATGGATAAAAATGGCAATTAAGTTAGTGCACAGGATGAAGCCAAGTATTTCACACAGAAAGGAATTAAAATGAAAAGGAATGAAAGATATTCATGGGACAGTCTTATACACTTCTATGTGTTTGAATTGCAATCTCTTATCTAAGAAAGGATACATTTGCTTTGGTGGGGTGCAATGAAAGTTCACTAATTCCCCAAATAATAGAGTTTTCCCATAAAGAGATAAATGGAATAGGCCTCTATTCTCTGGTGTTTAGAAAAATTAGAAGTTATCTCTTGTTTCAAATGTTTCAAACTCTGGATGGGATTGATGCCGAGAAGCTGTTTCCCCTGGCTGGAGAGTCCAGAAATAGGAATAAACATTTCAGGTAAAGGGCTGAGCATTTCAGTCTGAGTTGAGCTAGTTCTTCAGTCAGAAGATTGTGAATCTTTGGAATTCTCTATTCCAGAGGTCCATAGACAGCAAGTCAATTAATACACTCAAAGCTGAGACTGGTAGATGTTTGGACACACTAAATCAAGAGATATTGGGATAGGGTGGGAAGTTGAGATAGAAGATCATCCATGATCATATCAAATGACAAAGCAGACTCAAGGAGCCAAATAGCCTACTCTTGCTCCTATTACTTATTTCATGTAAGGGGTGAGGCAAATAGATCCTAAAAAGAAGGGAGAAGTTTCTGTGACTCTGTGCCACCTCCAGGGGCCTGTGAGCAGACTACTGAAAAGCTATGAGAGGATAGTTTGCCATTTTCAACCAAGTTTTGTGTCATGTTATGACTGAACATTTCAAAGTTGTACCAAAAAACAATGGTGTCCTCTACTGGTGACAAAGTGTAAACTATTGTCAACTCTCCACCTGCCACACAACAATTGACAGATGAGAGTGATCCTGTACTTGTTTTTACTGATGAATATCCTCTTTTAATATTCTACAAGGAGGAAACAATTGTTGCAATTTAACTGAAATGAGTGCTGCGTTCTTCTGCTAATGATTTTCAAGATTAAATTAACAAAGAAAAATTTGACAAGTCTCAAAAATCTGCACGTCAGATCTGCACTGGCTATAAATGTTGGGTGACCATAAATTACAATTATACATGTATTGCAAATATCTGGTACATAATTCATATTTTCTAGAATATAATGTTTGGCTTTCAGAGTTAAAGTTTTAATTGTGGAAAAATAGCATGTGGTTCAGAACCTGGCATAACAACTCTGATGTAAATGCGTATCAAACAAGCCTGGAATTAGCATATTTTAAAGGTAGCGTCTATTTTATGATGAAATCTGTTTCTTGCATTTTGTAAGAGTGTAATATTCAGAGGTACAGAGTTCCAAGAGTTAGCTGGCAACAGTAAATTCTGCCCCATGATAGAGACTTGTTGCAATCGATCGTTTTAACCCCATGCCTCCCGTCCTGGAAGTGTTTCATGGGAATAGTTTAGAGAAAGCTTTACTTTCCGTTTAAAAGAGTAGAGGGTGCTTTACTCTGTACTTAACCCCGTGCTGTCCAATCCCGGGAATATGTGATGGGACTATATTGAGGGAACTTACAGTTTAAAAGAGTCAAGGAAGCTTTAATTTCAGTTTTTAAAAACATGAGGAACATTTACTTGCTCTTCAAAACAGCAGAGGTAGCTTTACTCGCTTTCTAACTCTGTGCTGAACCTATCCTGAGAATGTTTGATGGGAACAGTGTCAAGGGAGCTTTACTTTCCGTTTAAAAGAGAGAGGGCTAGAACTTCAGCTTAAAAGAATAGAAGTTTTACTCTGTATCTAACCCCATGCTGTACCTGTCCTACGTGTGTTTGATGGAGAGTGTACAGGTAGCCTTACTCGCGTTTCTAACCCCGTGCTGTCCCTGTCTTGGGGAGTGTTTGATGGGGACAATGTAAAGGAAGCTTTATTCTGTATCTAACCCCGTGCTGTCCCCGTCCTGGGAGTGTTTGACGGGGGGGGGGAGGGGGCAGTGTAGAGGAAGCCTTACTCTGTATCTAACCCTGTGCTGTCCCTGTCCTGGGATTGTTTGGTGCTAACACTGTATGCTCAAAGTTAAATTCTAGTTGCTGTGCCATAATGACAGAGATCAACACTGCTTAAAGCAAAAATTGACCAAAATGGATATAAAAATGAATTCTAACATGTAGCCGTAGAACAAAACCGATTATTGTAGTCATTGTGATCAACAATTTATAATTAAAAATACAGAAATATCACAAAAGAAATCATTTGTAGGAAATCAGATGTGTTTTGGTGAATTCAGCCTACAACTGGGTTTTGTGTCCCCCCCTACATTTGACAAGCTTATAAATTGTCCTCGCACCACAGTAATAATTACATACATTTCTTATTTGATGTGGAAGAGCTTAATATGTATGTAATATAGTACTTGTAGGACTTTCTATGTCCTGGTTTAAAAAGCTTTCCTGGATTCTGGATTAAGGATTCTGCTCCCTTTGAATCTTTCACACTTTGTCTATCCCAGTTAATAGTGGAGAATTTAACTTCCCTACTATTATTACCTTATTAATCTTTACGTCCTTCTGAGATCTGCCTTCACATCTGTCTTCTATCCCTGACAAGGCGACAGGTCCAATGCTGGAAAACAGGACAAGAGTGCTTGATGACTGACACAGACACAATGGAACAAGGGGATCCTTTCTGTGCTTTAAAACTCTATTTCACTGTTTGTGAGAAATTCCTAAGGCAGCAGGACGCAAATAGGACATAAGAATATGGGAATAGGTGTCAGCCATTCAGCCTCTTCAGCCTTCTCTGCCAGAGTGAGTTAGACACTATCTTTCCATGTGGTTTCAATTCAATTCAGAATGATGGGATGAAAATCTCTTCTTTGGCTGCTGCGGTTCCAAATGAATATAATTTCGAGCCAGTTCTTAAAATATAAAAGACCAAACCAAAGTAAGAATGTGGTACTCTGCGGACTCTGTTAATAAAAATATGAAGTAATTTAGCAAGACTTTATTGGTAATTCCTTGTTGCCCTGAGGAGGAGGATGTGGGCCTTCTTGTAGTGATTGTAATGAGGTCAGCCAGCTGGGCGTCACACTATATGACTCGGGGACATGATACTGGCATCTGTGGAGTTATTTCAGTGGTTATGAGATCAGCATGATCCTGAAGAAACTCACTTGCAACAATCATTTTTGAGCTGGGGTAAGCATTTTCTTAAATTATGCTCTTGTTTGGGAAGCTTGACTCATTCGATCCTGCTGTTGAAAACTGGGCCCAGTATTTGGGAAGAACGTATTTTTTTTCTGGACAAGTGACATTGCAGCAGGTAAAAAACAATGAGTAATTCTCTTGACAGCCCTAAAGCAGCAGTTTTTTCTGTCATCAGGAGCCTAACTTTCCCTGAGGTACCAGATACTAAAACCTTTCAAGAATCAACTGACATAGTTAAAGAATATTACAACTCCAAGCCTCCCCTAATTCTGAGATGCTATTGCTTTTACTCAGCAATTTGAGAACCAGGAGAATCTGTATTGGGGTTTTTGACAATGTTACGATGACTGGCAGAAGCCTGTGAATTTGGTTTCTTACTTAATGAGGTACTTAGAGACCATCTGGTAGGCTGGACTAAATATGTAACTATGCAAAAATGCCCATTAACTGAAGCTCAACTGGACTTCAAACAGGCGTGACAATTGGCTTTATCATTGGAAAATGCAGCAAGTGGAGCAAATGAGTTGCAGGGTATTCTGATGAAAGTGGACATCTTTGCCAGTCCGACAGAGCTTGGGGAACACCACTTGAGTACAGGTAATTGCATAGCCTCATTCAGGACATATCCTGAGCAGAGGGACTCTCGGTCAGCCCACAGCAAAACTCCAAAACAATGCAAGGGCTCAGCCAAATGGTTTAACATTTTCTTCAGGAACCTGGCTGGCAAGCCATTGTAGTTGTTGCTTATAGGAGTGAAACCTCCAACTGAGGACAAAGATGCAGGAGGCGGGCAGAACTCAGGTACATGGCAGTCTTTATTTAAGCAGTCACCAGATCATGCAGGGAGAGGGCCACAGACTCTCCTGAATCTGGCCTTGACATGAGGACGCAGTTGTCCTCTTAAACTTCAACTCAGATCAGAAGACAGGTCAATGATGCTCTCCTGATTTTCACAGTGGGATACAGTATTTTATACATTTTGTGTTACAATAATCACATACAAAGTAGTCACTGTGCCCTTCCTCTTATTCTATGCATCCAATCCTGTGAAACACCTAATCAATGATGAATGCTCCTACGGACATCCCTAGGTTCCCAAGATCTCACAATGTTTAACAAACATTGTAGTCAGCAGGCCTTGGGATCTTCCATGCATTCCAAAGCTCTTGGCTATACTCCTTTTGCACAAGTCCCAGTCTTGCTGATCTATAAGGACTACTTGAATTCTGTTATTCATTGTATTCATAGAGTCAAAGAGATGTACAGCATAGAAACAGACCCTTCGGTCCAACCCGTCCATGCCGACTAGTTATCCCAACCCAATCTAGTCCCACCTGCCAGCACCCGGCCCATATCCCTCCAAACCCTTCCTATTCACATACCCATCCAAATGCCTCTTAAATGTTGCAATTGTACCAGCCTCCACCACTTCCTCTGGCAGCTCATTCCATACACGCACCACCCTCTGTATCAAATTCTGTTACTCTTACATTTTGGCACTGTCCTAATTATATATTAAAAAATACAAAAGATATTTGGTGCATCTTAACTGCTATAAGATTTGTAATATTAATTTCTATTATAAAGTTAGTTATTTGTAAAGTTTTATATCTACCCCTACAGTTAGCACTCTTTATCTAATGAGTTGCGAGCAATTTGTTTCTTACAGGGTACACCAGGCATTCCTTTAGTGATAAAGAAAAGCTTCACGAGACTAATTAACTTTCACATCTATTCAAATCGTTTCCCATAATGCTTTAATGATCTTTGCATTTTATTACATATGTGTATCTATAATTACATCGAAATCTGTCTCTGTGATTATCTGAATAATCTTTAACTAGAACCTATTTCTTATATTTGTGAATAACTTCAAAGAAACAACTAATTAATGCAGAATACCTTTATCTACTGTTTTTACAGCTACATGATGAGCTAGGCTGACTGTCTTCTGGGGTGATTTACACCCCTTTTCCTAACTAACTCTGTTCTGTCCTTGGATGTTTCTTATTAAACTGTTGGCATGGTGGCTCAGTGGTTAGCACTGCTGCTTCACAGTGCCAGGGACCCAGGTTTGATTCCCACCGCAGGTCTGTGTGGAGTTTGCACATTCTCCCCGTGTCTGTGTGGGTTTGCTCCAGGGGCTCTGGTTTTCTCCCACAATCCAAAGATGTGCAGGTTAGGTGAATTGACTGTGCTAAAGTTGCCCATATTGTTCAGGGATGTGTAGGTTAGGTGCATCAGTCAGGGATAAATGTAGGGGAATGGGTCTGGGTAGGTTACTCTTCGGAGGGTCAGTGTGGACTTGTTGGGCCAAAGGGCCTGTTTCCACACTGTAGGGATTCTATTATCTCTAACAAATCTACTTGCAGCTGTTGCTTGTGCAAGGCTCCCTTTTGCCTCGGAATAACACCTTCTCAAAGGTACCATTGTGTCTCACTTAAATGCTGGAGCAGGCTTTTAATTCTGTTTAACCTCTTGTCAACCATTTTGTGCAGGACCAGAGGGACAGCTTAGCTGCCAGCCATCTTGTGTCTCTCAAAAATGGACAACCCTAACATTGCTGGTATGTGGACTCAAGACAGTAAAAGAGTCCAACCATACGTAAATTGTATAGGATATCTCATAGGCCAGTATTCAGGAGGGTATCCAGGAAAGTTTATACCCTGGAAAGTCTACATACATCTGATTTGGAATTTAAATTGCTTAGCAACATTAAAATCAGAACTCATCAAGATAACATCTGGTTAAATGGTTATCCAATTCTAATGGGGGTCAATACCAGTGCGGCCATATCAGTGATTGCAGAACCAGTTTTTAATAAAATTTGCTTTGGACTCCGGCCCTCAACTTTCCACAAGACCTCAGCTAGGCTGAGAACCGATACCAGGGAACCTTTAAAGATTAAAGGTACAACTTCAGTTCTGGTCTCTTATGTGAAGCAGCTGATTCAGTTACCACTGATTATAGTAAAAGGCTCAGGCCCAAGCTTAATAGGGCGAAATTCATTGTGTAATTCACAAAGCAGAACTTGAGCCACACTGACTTGCAATTGCGTTTAGAAGAGGATTCCCAGAGTTTGCTACAATTAATACCCATGAAGGCTTGTACCAATATATGAGACTGCCATTTGGGGTATTGTCTGCATGTTCTATGTTTCAGCAAACAATGGAGGACATTTTACAAGGTCTACCTCAGGTCACCATTTACCTAGATGACATTCTGATAACAGGGAAAACCAATAAGGACAACTCAGAATTTGGATGTAGTCCTAAGGCATGTTTCCAAGGCAGGCATACACCTTAGAAGGGAAAAATGTGTTCCAGACCTCCAAGTGACCCAAGGATAAAAGCAAATTACTGCGGATGCTGGAATCTGAAACCAAAAGAGAAAATGCTGGAAAATCTCAGCAGGTCTGGCAGCATCTGTAAGGAGAGAAAAGAGCTGACATTTCAAGTCTAACTGACCCTTTGTCAAAGCTTTGACAAAGGGTCAGTTAGACTTGAAACATCAGCTCTTTTCTCTCCTTACAGATGCTGCCAGACCTGCTGAGATTTTCCAGCATTTTCTCTTTTGGCTCCAAGTGACCCACTTAGCTACAGAGTAAATAAGACTGGGTTACACCCATTAAAAGATAAAGTGAGGGTGCTCAAAGATTCTCTGGCTTGGAGGAGCTTAGATAATTACTTAGGTTGGTAAGTTATTATGGAAAGTACATACATAACCTGGCATCCATCCTGGTACCTTTGCATTATCTCCTAAAAAAGGTCAGCCTTGGAAATGGTCTCATAGATAGACAAACTCTAGCTTTCAATGAAGTAAAGAAACAGCTATCATCCTCAAAGGACATTATGATCCCAAGAAAGATCTAATATTGATGTGCGATGCCTCCATGTATGGTTTCAGGGTGGTATTAGTTCGTAGGTGGCCCAATGACAAGGGACACACAATAGCTTTTGCATTCAGGACTTTGGCTAATGCAGAGCATAAATATGCCCAAATAGGAAACGAAGGATTGGTGGTCATATCTGGAGCCAGGAGGTTCCACCAATACCTTTTATAGATGAACATTTGTGACAATCACAGACCACAAACCCCTACTTGGTCTGCTTAAAGAGTGCAAGGCACTGTTGCCCATAGCTTCAGGCCACATTCAGTGGTGAGCTCTAATACTACGTGTGTATAATTACAAGTTAGAACACTGTCCAGGAGGCTAAGTAGCGAATACGGATGCATTGAGCCACCTCCCATTAGCAGATGCCCCAATGGAAGAAACAAAAGCCAAAACTGCCAGAAAAAGTCAGCAGGTTTGCCAGTGGAGAGAGATCAGTGTTAATGTTTTGGGTCCAGTGAATCTTCTTCAGAACACCCAATGGAAGAGTCTATAATGATATTAAATTTTCTGGACACACTCCCAGTCACAGTTAACAATATCAGACTTTGGACACAGAAAATTCCAGTCCTTTTTAAACTGAAACACCTCATATTAATGGGGGAAACCATGGAGCAATTACAACTAGAATTGAAACGTTTTTGGATCTGAAGAGATTAGCTCACAGTACAGGATGGAATATTATGGGGGCATGAGTAATTGTCCTGAACAAAGCTTGCCATCTAATACTGGTTAAATCCACCAAGACCATCCAGGGGTTTCCAAAGTGAAGATGTTGGCGAGACGTTATATCTGGTGACCAGGCTTGGATGCAGCCACAGCTGTGTTGGTGGGGCAGTGCCCAGAATATCAACAAGGACAAAAGTTCAAGCCAGCAGTTCCCCCACATCTATGGGAATGGCCGGGTAAAATTTGGACTCAGTTGCACATCAACTATGCAGGTCGTTTCATGGGTTCAGTGTTCTTAGTCATTGTAGATTCAAACTGGTTGGACTTGTGCATAGAGTCTATTCGTCAAAGACTGGAACAACAACAGAAAAACTGCATACATCTTCTGCAACACACGGAGTCACGGAAATGTTGGTCACAGATAATTCAACATACAAGGACAGCTCCATACCACCCAGCATTAAATAGCCTGGCAGAAAGAGCGTCCAAACTTTGAAGGTTGGATTGAAGAAACAGCTTACAGCCTCACTAGATACCAAGCAGTCATGGTTCTTTGATTATAGGACCACCCCACATGCAACTACAGGGATAGCATTGGCAAAGTTGTAATGGGTTGAAGACCAGGTTAAGTTTGATCTTCCCAGACCTGGGGGCAGGGGGAGGTGAGGTAGAAGAAGAGTCAAACAACATCTGGAAATCCAATCCTGGACCTAAGACTCCATCAGGCAAAAGAGAATTTTTGTACAGGGGACAAGGTTTGGTGTAAGAATCACAGAAATGGCCCTGCATGGGTAAGAGGCATGGTCAATGCAAGATCAGGACCAGTGACATCTAAAATTTGGGTAGGTGCGACAGTCCTGAATAAACATGCGGATCATTTGAAAACCGTAAATTTTTAAACATGTGGGAACAAAACAAGCTCTGTCCCTCAGAACTTTCAGAAGTGCTGCTGGAATCTGTGGATTAACTGTCTCCATCAAACATTGTCAAGTCCTCTGAATCAGAGATGGAGGTGACAGAAGTAGCCACCTTGACATCTTTGCCACCGGAAAAGAGTGAAATTCTATCAAGGCACTCCTGGCACAAGAAGCGAACTCCCATGTCTGTATCGGATGCCAGGTTGGAGGAACCTGACTCAGTGCTAAAACACCCCAGGATGCTCTCCAAGTAAAACAGACTGGCCTATATCCATACACTCAGAGGGGGAGGGATGTAGTGATTGTCACAAGATCAACCAGCTGGATCTCATAGAATAAGAGTTCCCTGATTCAGGCTGTTAATCTGGTTCAATCAGGGAACCCTGACAGACATAAAAAGGTTGAATGTCAGAGATACTGACACTATGGTGCTGACGCTGAGGCAATACTTTAGTAAAGGACTGTTCGTGTGTAAATAAAGGGTGATTTGCGGATTCCTGCCTCATTTGGAGTTATTTAACCTCTATTTGATACAGTTAAGAGAGAAACCATGTTGCTTCAGGCCTGGAGTCACATGTGAACCCAGACCCTCCTTCTGACTGCACAAAGGAAGCAGGAAATGGGGGATAGTCAGTGACAAAGTTGAAACAAGAGAGGCAGCGAGCACAAGAGTTTAGGAAGGACAGAAGCAGCAGGGAGGGTGAGGTGATGAGTTGGCAGAGTCCGGACTCTCTACTTCTCTCCTGAACCTTCCAACTCATCGCCTCCTATTGAGCACAGCTGGTTCTGTAAATCATCGTGTTGCTGGTCCACAAAGGATCCGTTTCAGCCAATGTGTGCAGCAGCATCTCTGCTGGGAGAAAATTCAATCAATCCCGAAAGTGCTCCTCTCCTCAAACAAATATTTGCTCCCACAGAACTCACAATACCTTAGAAACTACTCACTCGTTAGTAGCAAGTCAGACAAGCTCCTCAAATGGCAGCTCCCTTTCTCTAGCATCTCTGCTCCAGAACTCACTCTCATGCACTCTTGTTGGGGGGGCTTGTATGTTTCCTCTGATGCCTTGAGGACTTCACCCCTGCTGTTACCAACGAGGTCTCTCAATGTACTTCGTGCCCTCCATTTTAGTCATAGGCCAGGGATGCCCATGAGTCAGTGAAGATACTTGACATTTTTCAGGAATGCTTGAGTCCAGTCATCTACAGTTGCTGTACACTTAAGTGTAGGTATCCCTTCCTCCAAGTACAGACAATTTCAATATGACTCTGGTCTCAGACTGGCATGCAGGTTTGTTGTCCATGCTATGCGCAGGGCAATTTTTTTTTCCCTCTTGTCTCCTTTAATTTTTTGTTGTTGTTGTTGTTATTGGCCAAGATGAATGTGCTGACTTTTTATCATTGAATCAAAGAGAGTTTTACAGCACAGAAAGAGGCAGCTTGGGCATTATATCTGCACCAACTGAAAAACAAGCCAGCTCTATCCTACCTTCCTGCACTCGGTCCATATCCTGGGAGGTTTTTGCTTTTACTGCCCTTCCTGGCAGTGAGTTCCAGACCCCTACCACCGTCCAGGTGAAGAAGATTTTCCTCGTGTCTGCTCGAGTATTTTCAGCATTCACTTTAAATCTATGGCCCTAGTCACTGCCTCTCTGCTAAGGAAAACATTCTTTTTTTTTCACTTCCACTGTCTCCTGGCACCCTCACAATTTCACATATCTCAATCAAATCTCTCCTCAGCCTCCTCTGGTCCAAGGAGGACAGCTCCGGCCTATCCAATATTTCCTCATAGCTGCATTTTCCTAATCCTAGCACATCCTCATGAATCTCCTCTGACCCCTCTCCAGTACAATTTCATCATTTCTGTGACCAGAACTGCACACAATCAAAAACAGAGTAAAATAAAAAGATGCAGTCTTTACTAACTAATTTGTAATTATTCAAATAATTTACCTCTGTCCTACGGTGCTTCAAAAAAATGGAGACTACTTATTTCTGGAGAGAGAGGGAGAGAGAGAGAAAGAGAGAGAGATAGGCACAATTGCTTAGAGTAAAGTGTCATCTTCATACGGGAAAATAAAACCCTGGTTTTTAAAGGTATGTGTTGTATTCAGTTGCAAAATATCATGACAAAATATAGCATGTGGATCAGATTAATGCTAACAGCACAGGCTTCACACCCTAGTCCAGCTGAGGTAGACTCAGAATCTTCCTTCTTGCTCTACATGTAGTAAAAAACATGGCACTTTGCTGCAATTCAGTGAATACTTTTCAAAGGCCTCCCTTTGGGCAGAGAATTCAAGGTAAAGTGGCCAGCCTATCCACAGAAATTGAAATAGGTGTCAGAGATATTGGCCACTATATCCATAGATTCCAGGTATCTGGACAATATATCCTCACACTCTTCTTCCTGTCAAGACTCCATTCCATTCTCCCAGTTTCAGTTTCTCCATCTCTGTTACATTTGTCCTGATGATGCCACCTTCCTGGGGCCTTAGACATGTCCACTTTTTTGCTCAACCAAGTATTTCCTGCCACTGTGGTTGACAGGACGCTCAGCCATGACTGACCCATTTCCTGCAGTTCTGCACCCCTTCTCTTCTGTCCTATAACACCGATCAGGTGTTCCGCACCCCCCACCTCAGGTCCTCACTTTCTACACCAACAGCATCTGCATCCAAAAAATCATGAGTCACTATTTCCACCACCTCAGTGAGATGCTGCCACCAGACACATATTTCCCTCCCCTTCCTTGTAAGCATTGTGCAGGGATTGTACCCTCCAGGACACTATGTTCCAGTCCTTCTCCACTCCTAATACCTCCCTATACCCATATGGCACCTTCCCATGCAATCACATAAGGTGCATCACTTGCCCACTTGCTTCTTCCTTCCTCACTGTCCAATGCTCCAGACACACCTTCCAGGTGAAAGCACTGATTTACCTGCACCTTATTCAATCTAGTTTGCTGTATTTGCTGCTCACAATATGATCTCCTCTATCCCGGGGAGACAAAACACAGCTTTGTGGATCACCTACAAGCTAGAAGATCGGCATCTCATTTTCTGCTTGGGGATCCTGAAGCCTTTAGGACTCAGTATCAAATTCAGTAATTCTAGAGCCTAACCACCTCCTTCCATGTACTTTACCCAGTCCCACACCCCAGGTCCTGTTATGACATGAGCTGCTTTCAGACAGCCAACCCATTTTCACCTGCTTATGGTCCCCATTATCAGCATTTTGTTCTTCCCTTTGTCTATCTAACTTTTCTGTCTCTCTGTCTCCGATCTCTTTCCACCTATCCACTCACTCCTTCCTACCCCTGTCATCAGTATATATATCATCTTTTCCTAGCTACCATCAATTCTGGAAAAAGGGTCACTGATCTCAATGTTAGTTGTTTCTCCCTCCAATGATGCTGGCCAGACTTGCTGAATTTTCCCAGCAATATCTGTTTTTGTATCAGATCTGTAGTATCCACAGTTCGTTTTATCATGTACATGTCAGCCTGGGCTGGGTGTGAAGCACTGAATTAGAAGCTCTTGCGTGATACCTTTCGTGCTCCTGTTCCCCTCACACTAGAATAGATGCCAAGTGTCAATAATGTCATCACCGCTTTCACCATCCAGTCGTCAGCCCAGTGGCAAATCTAACTGATGTCAGCAATGACCAGACAGCCTGACAGAGTCGGGGCACCGCCTTCCAGGGAGCGACGTTTCTGTTTGGACGGGAGCCCTGTCGTTTTGGCCCCACCTACACTTGTAAAGTTTGCCTGCACCGCGTGTTCAACATTGATAGATGGAAGAGAGGAGGGAAATTGATTGACAGTCTGCGAGTGGGGGAGGAGGGGAAAAAACGGAGTTAGTGAAAGGGAAGAAGAAAGGAAGAGTTGACTAGGCAGATATATTAGAGAAAGAGGTTGAAGGATCACTATATTACCGAAGAGGGAAATGCGCTAGGTGTTAGTCAGGAATGCATCGTTTAAAATCACTACCTTGCTTCACAGCTGGAGCCTGTCACTTTCGAGTCGAAAATGTTTTGGGGAAACCCAACAGCTTTGTCAATCGACTGTGGACATGGCAACATTCCCCCAGGGGGCGAGCGACGAGAGGCGTGAGCGGTGCTGATAGAAATCCCCTCCTAAAAGCCTTGAAGTCCCCGGTGAAAAAAAATGAGAATGGAGACGTTCAGAAAGAACCGTGAGTAAAACACGCGCCACAGATCAACTCCAGTTTACTTCACAGCCACGTCGCAGATCTGTCCGCATATGTGAAGAGAAAGAGGCTGATTAACATTAATTTGACGTTCGATCTCCAGTCTTAATTTTTGTTGATACTGACAGGTCGAACCTATCTCACTCTTGTTCCTTTCGTGTACTTTATTTCGAAGCTTCGTGAATTTTAAAGTTTACATCGTAGATTAAAGACAAATAGATAATACTGAGTTGTCACAATCATTTCCTATTGACAATCTGAGTGGATTTGACTGGGTAAACAGTAGCTTTCTGAAGCTACCGAAGCAATGAAGTAAATTGAGTAAAACATTATGGTTTATGTTGTGTTGTGTTGTGGCAGGTTAACCCGTGATTATAAAGAATGAACCAACAAGTGCTTCTGTGTTGTAGTGTCTCACCTTATTCAAAACACATCATATGGCGCACGGGACGGAAAAAATGTCCTGCTCAAAAATAATTAACCTTCTGTGAGCAGTTTTTCGCGTCATTTAATCTACAGGTTATAAACGTTTGAATTTACAATGACATAACAAACTGCAGTGGTTCAAGAAGGGAGCTCACGATCTTCTCCGGGGCAATTCGGAATGAGTATTCTCCCCCTCATTCTGTGAAGGAATAAAACAAATATGCAAGTTTTTGGTCAAAAAGTGTTGTTTGAGTAAGTCAGCTTTGTCACATTTGGCGGATGCAGTGTTAGCTCAGCTCTGGATACAGGTGACAAGCTGCCTGCAAGCAACATTCCGGCAACCCAACTCAGTGATGAAATATAAGTAAAATCCCTCTGGTCTATCCAGCCTGGTCAAAGCAAATGGATGCCATGTGCATCACAGTACACTCTCTACCAAGATTAATGTAATCTACTAGCAAAAAGCCAGACTATGGCAACACGACGCCTGGAAGAAGAGCGCCTCATCTTCCGCCTAGGAACCCTCCAACCACAAGGGATAAATGTAGATTTCTCCAGCTTCCTCATTTCCCCTCCCCCCACCTTATCTCAGTCCCAACCCTCGGACTCAGCACCGCCTTCTTGACCTGAAATCTTCTTCCCGACCACTCCGCCCCCACCCCCTCTCCGGCCTATCACCCTCACCTTAAACTCCTTCCACCTATCTATTCCCAAAGCCCCTCCCCCAAGTCCCTCCTCCCTACCTTTTTATCTCAGCCCGCTTAGCACACCCTCCTCATTCCTGAAGAAGGGCTTATGCCCGAAACGTCGATTCCTCTGCTCCTTGGATGCTGCCTGACCTACTGCGCTTTTCCAGCAACACTTTTGTTTTAGCAAAAATGAATCCAATTAGGGGAAAATTAATTTCCAAACCTGATGGTAGTGTGCTCCACAGGGCCACTATTCTCTGGGAAAAGAATCATCTCCTCCTGACAACTAATTAACCTGATTCTGGACTTACAAACTTCAAATAGTGACCTCACACCTCACCCAACCTCCTTAGCCTATTTATTTGGAACAAACAGTTAATTGGAGCACAATTTACTCCCTTCATAATCTTTTTAGACAGTCTCTCTGAATTGAGGATAACCTGGCTTCACTCCAGTTCAATAGATTCTGAGATGGCTGAGTCCAATCATGCTTGACAGGCTTGACAGGCTCTGCCACATATGGGCAGGGAGTGATTAAAGAGTCAAGTAAATGGATTCTATGAATGTTTAAGTGCTCCGTCTGATATCTTCACTCGGCCTCTGTATTTCTGTCACAGTCTCTGATGGTATCGTACCTTCCGAAATGAGTCTTCTCCATTTTGGTTGGTGTAAAGCCAGGGTACTTTCATGAGTCAGTGGGGCATGTTTGGCCTCTTCAGGGAGGCTTTAAGGACATTTCTAAATTTCCACTGTCCTCTTGGGAGTCTCTATCTGCAACTGAGTTCCAAGTCAAGCATACGCTACATAGAATAGTGAGTCCTACAGCATGGAGATAGGCCTTTCAACCCAAACTGGTCCAGGCCAACCAAAATGTCCATCCACAGTAACCCCATTTCCCTGCACTTGGCCCATATCCTTCCAAACCTTTCCTATCCATGTATTTGTCCAAATGCTTTTGAAATGTTGTCAATGTACCTGCCTCAACCAATTCCACTTCCAAATGTGTACCACCCTCTATAAAAAGACAATGCCCCTCAGGTTCTCTTTTATTCTTTCCCCTCTTACCTTAAACTAATGTCCTCGAGCCCTTGATTCCCCAACCCTGGGAAAAAGACTGAGTGCACCCTCTCCATGCCTCTCATCATCTTACAGACTTTTATAAAATCTCCCCTCAGTCTCCTATGCTCGAAAGAAAAAAAGTCCCAGCTTGTCCAATCTCTCCCTATAACTCAGACCATCGAGTCCTGACAACATCCCTGTAAATTTCTTCTGCACTCTTTCCACTTTAATAACATCCTTCCTACAGCAAGGTGTCTAAAACTGAACACAATACTCCAAATGCGGCTTCACCAACTTCCTGTACATTTGCAACACAACTTTCCAGCTTCTATACTCAAGTGCCCTGACTGAGGAAGGCCAATGTGCCAAAAGCCTTCTTCACTGCCCTGCCTACCTGTGACTCCACTTTTAGAGAACTGTGCATCTGAATTCCAAGGTCCCTCTGTTCCACTACACTCCTTACGACCTTACTATTCACCATGAAACTCCTACCTTGATTTGACTTTCCAAAATGCAACACCTCACACTTCAATATATTGAACTCCATTTGCCATTTCTCAGCCCACTTCCCCAGCTCAGCAAGTTCCTGCTGCAATTTCTGATGGCGTTCTTCACTGTCTATGATACCGCCTATTGTACTGTCATTTGCAAACTTACTAATCATGCCTTGTACATTCTCATCCAAATCATTGATATAGATAACAAACAGCAATGGGCCCAGCACCGACCCCTGAGGCACCCCTCTCATCACAGTCCAATAAGCATCCTTCCACTATTACCCTCTGCTTCCTACCATCAAGCCAATTGTGTATCCAATTTGCCAGCTCTCCCTGAATTCCATGAGATCTAACTTCCAGAGCAGCCTACCATGAGCAACCTTATCAAAGGCCTTACTGAAATCCACATAGACCACGTATACTGCCCTGTCATCATCAACCTTCCTGGTCACTTCATCAAAGAACTGTAACAAATTTGTGAGGCATGGTCTCTCATGCAAAAAGCCATGCTGACTACTCCTAATCAAGCCTTGTCTTTCCAAATGCATGTATATCGTATCCCTCAGAATCTTCTCAAGTAACTTACCTACCAGAGATGTTAGGCTTAAGGACATAACAAATAGGACCAGGAGGAAGACATTCAGCTCTGCCATTCAATAAGACCATTGCTGATTTTCTACTTTAACACAATTTTCCTGCACTTTTGCTGGGATAGGGACTCCAAAGTCTAATTTTAGACATACAAGCAACTTGTCCTGCCCAGCAGAGCTGGTTTTGAGAGATCAGCATCTCAATGCTGGACAGGTTAGTTTGGGAGAGGATGCTGCTGTTGAACCACCATTCTTGTCACTGGATTTGGAGGATCTTGTGAAGACAATACTGGTAGTACATTTGCAGTGTTTTGAGATGTCATTATCATTTGAACCTTGATGAGATACAACCCTTAATCTATGCTTCTTTAATCTGTAGAATTCCAGCATCATTCGCCAAAGTTAATAACTAAGATTGTAACTAATTACTCTTTGCCTTGGGCAGCTGAGTCACGGTTCTATTGTTACTCAGTGGGAAAAGAGATGTGAGGGCTGGTCATCAGTCACCTGATTGCTACATGTGCAACTGGCTCTTCTGAATGCAAATATTTGAAGATAATGGTGACCTTGATTGACTGCTGCCAACACTGTATATTAGTTTCCTGTTCGCTGCAGATGTCCTTGTAGTAGGTGGCAAAATTCTTCAAGTGGCTCTTGCTGACCCAGGACATGTGGATGAAGTTCCACTTGGTCATTAGGAAACATGGCAAGGACCAAAGATGTAGTTGGTGCCATTATGGTAAGCAACTTAGCTGTCTACTGATTGTCCTGCCATGTCTCCTTTCCTATTGTACCACTTCAATCCTAAAATACTGCATTTGGGGCACTTCCAAATCAACCCTCAGTGTAAGCTTTGATGTCAATTGTTCCCTGCCTCTACACTCTAATTGCTTGACCTCTTCTGAAAGTTGATATCAAAACAAATCTTTTTTAGGTGTCCTATCACCTGCATCTGCTCTACCATCGGCTTGTACATATTTAACTTCTGGTTCACTTTCCAGTGATTTAGTGGGCATTATATAATTGGGATGCTTAAACTCAAACTTGTAACTGTGAAATATAATTGTTCCCCAAAAAAGTTCACCATCTTTTCAGATAAATGTACATAAACATTTGGAACAAGAAATCTTCAATAAAAACATAGCACTAAAAATGTTCTATAAAAGGATCCAAGGTACATACTAAGTTCATTTAAAATGAGCTGTGCGAGAGGGTAGGTGCAGTCCTGTTGCAAAAGCTGAATACTCAATTAAATATTTTTGAATACTGTATATCTGTGGCATCAAGACAAGATGAAACTGTACTGACACTCTAGCACACAATGTAGCCAGAGGAACCACACAGATAAAGTTTGCCGACAGTTTGTGCCACTGCACCACCCCTTCATTCCCCCGCAATTGTACAGCCAACACAGATGGCCAGAAAATCTAAATTCAGTTTTCTCTAATGTAATCATACTGTACACCTCTTAGCCACCATCCTCTGATAGATGTCACATTCTCCTGTCACTGTAGCTGAAAAGACTTGGTAAAATGGCACAATATATTGTAGCGTCAACACAATGCGCTATGCAGTAGCAAGCACATTTCCTCTGCTCTGAGACATGCTGGAGGTTTTGCACTTCAGGTGTTCAAGGGAACGGAAACAGTGCAAAGCTGAGTTGTTCCCTGGATAGTTCTTGTGTATCTCCTAGCAGCCTGTCCAGAATAGTAATAGCAAAGACCGAGAAACAAGATTCCATCCACTTATCTGATGTACAATCTGTCACTGATGACACGTAAAGCAAATCAAAGTGATGAATGAAGGTATATTGACTTAAATGCAATTTTTCCAAATGTCATGGTCCCAATACACTAAGGCTACTGACAACATTGATGGGAATGTTCCAGGAAGTATTGTCTCTCATATCATTGGAGTGGTGAGTCATTGTGATTCAAAGAATCTTTCAATGGAGAGGCTACTTGACTCATCATGCCTGTGCTGGCTCTTTGAAAAGAGACATCCAATATAGTCCTAGCCATTTCTTCTCCCCCGGAACTCTGTAAGTCAATCTCCTTCAAGTACTTATTCATTTTTCTTTAAAGTTCCAATGATATCTGATTTTACTACCCTTTCAGGTAGTGCTCCAGATCTTAAAAACCCTTTGTGTGAAGAAATTTCTCATAGCCTCTCTCATTTTTATGCAAATTATTTTAAATCTATGACTTCTAATTACCAACTCACTTATATACCAAATCCCCTCATGATTTTAAATATCTCTATTTAAATAAAAAGCACTTCTGCACACAAAAGATGGTAGGTAGAGGTTTGGAATTTTCTTCCACAAACTGAAGTTGATGCTAAATCAGTTGTTAGTTTTAAATATGGAAAAGATAACGTTTTGTTAAGCAAACGTATTAAGAGATATGGGCTAAAGACAAGCATTGGAGTTAAGCCATAGATCAATCATTCCATGGCAGGACCAGCTCGAGGGGCTGCTGGCCTACTTCTGTTTCTATGTTCCTAAAACATAATTTCAGCTGTACAGAGTCTTGGAAAGGAGTCCTTTGTTGAGTTCTTTCTGGGGTTTAATGATTCCTGCGAGCTGGCAGTGAGGTTATTTTGAGCATTTGTCAAAACTCTCATTTCTGATTTTACCAATATGCAAATGTGAATTGACTTTAGCAGTGTCAACTGTGATTCAGTGGTCAGCACTCTCACCTTGAGCCAAAAGATTGGATTCAAGCCTACACCTTGGACTTGAACCACAATACTGGAGATTTCCTTCAGATGCCTGTTTTACTGGCTCAGGTGAGTGCTAATGATCCCATGAACAAATTAGAATAATTAAAAAAACGTTCTTTGAGTGTCTTCCAGTATCTTAGACAATATTCTTTCAATGGGTCTTACTTGTGGAACCTTGCTGCGTGCAAAATGACTTCCATAGTTACCTAAGAAATCAGTTCCGATGTAGTCATTTATTGTACTGAAATGCTTTGGCATGCTTCTGAGTTGTTATAAGGCGCTGTGTAAATGCAAGAGTTTGCCTTATTAAAAGGTGTGAAAGTAAATCGGACCAATTGATTTAAGAGATTGCTTCCTCGAGCTACTTTTCTCCCATCATCTTTCTGCCACAGTCATAACCCTTTCCACAATGAATACCTCTTTAACAGTAAAAAAAATACAATAATACACATATATGGTATTGTTCCGGTACGATCCTGTATATTAGCTATATCTGTTACTCATTCATAGCTGACATCTTGAGGACTTAAACAAAACAAATATATTTTCTCATGAAAAATCTTAACTCATTGTTCCTCTCGTATTCTTGGCTGAAAGGACAGGATGACCTGTTTCTTGACCTTCAGGTATGTTGCTTCTGAACAATCCTGTATCAATTCACATATGATTGTCTCCCAATCTCTCCTGACAAATGGACTTGCAGGCTGCTTTTCACCTCAAAGCATTCTTTTCTGTGAGTATGCATACAGGCTGAACAGGCTGGGGCTGTTTTCCCTGGAGCATCGGAGGCTGAGGGGTGACCTTATAGAGGTTTACAAAATTATGAGGGGCATGGATAGGATAAATAGACAAAGTCTTTTCCCTGGGGTCGGGGAGTCCAGAACTAGAGGGCATAGGTTTAGGGTGAGAGGGGAAAGATATAAAAGAGACCTAAGGGGCAACTTTTTCACGCAGAGGGTGGTACGTGTATGGAATGAGCTGCCAGAGGAAGTGGTGGAGGCTGGTACAATTGCAACATTTAAGAGGCATTTGGATGGGTATATGAATAGGAAGGGTTTGGAGGGATATGAGCCGGGTGCTGGCAGGTGGGACTAGATTGGGTTGGGATATCTGGTCGGCACGGACGGGTTGGACCGAAGGGTCTGTTTCCATGCTGTACATCTCTATGACTCTATACCATGTTCACCACCTCAACTCCAATGTTCCATGTCTATATGCATTAGTTTAAAACTACTGTATATTTATCTCATCTATTAAAAGGACCATCTAGTTTTACCTCCACAATATCATCCACCAATTGCTGAAAACTCTCTCTAATATACATAACCTCCATTTTTACTTTCTCTAGTGGTCATCTTGCCAGTGGTCCTGCTCTATACCTGTACTCTACACTTTTCTAACTGTATAGATTGTGTGTGTTTAAAGTGGATAAGAAACCAGGATGGGATTAGATGCATCCAATCACTGAGAAAAATGTGGGTGGAAATTGCAAAAACACTTGCAATAATTTTTCAGTCTTCCTTAGACTTATGGTTCAAGGCAGACAACTGAAAAATTGCAAAGGTTATACCCTTGTTCAAAAAAAGTGTAAGGATAAGCCAAGGAACTATAGACCAGTCAGTTTAACTTTGGTATCTGAGAAACCTCTAGAATCAATCATTCAGAACAAATTTAATAGTCACATGGGCAAATATGGGTTAATTAAAGAAAGTTCACGAAGGGAAAATCATATTTAACTTGGAGTTTTTTAAAGAGGTAATGGAAGGTTGACAAAGGCAAAACAGTTGACGTGAGATATGTGGACTTCCAAAATTAGTTTGATACAGTGCCACACAGACTTGTGAGCAATATTATACCTTATGAAAAGGAGAGCAGCAACATGGATATGAAACTGGCCGACTGATAAGAAACTGAGTTGTGGTTAATGAATGTTTTTCAGGCTGGATGAGGGTTCCTAGTGGTCAGTATAAGGATTCTGACATTTCCTGTTATATTAATGACCTGGATCTTGATTCACATGGCACAATTTCTAAATTTACAGATGATACAAAATTTATAAGTGCCATGAACTTTGAGGAAAATAATGTAGAACTTCAAATGGATATGGACATGTTGGTGCAGTGGGTGGACAAGTGAATGACACAATTCTGTTTGGAGTGCAGGAGCAGAAGAACCTGGGTTACATGTGTATGTCACTGAAGGTTGCATGGCAAGTTTAGATTCCCTACAGTGTGGAAATAGGCCCTTCGGCCCAACAAGTCCACACCAACCCTCCGAAGAGCAACCCACCCATACACATTCCCCTACATTTACCCCAACACTACGGGCAATTTAGCATGGCCAATTCACCTAACCTGCACATCTTTGGATTGTGGGAGGAAACCGGAGCACCCGGAGGAAACCCACGCAGACATAGGGAAAATGTGCAATCTCCACACATACAGTTGCCCAAGATGGGAATTGAACCCTGGTCCCTGGTGCTGTGAGGCAGCAGCGCTAACCACTGAGCCACCGTGCAAGTTGAGAGCATGATTAATAAAGCATATAGTATCCTAGGTTTTATGAATAGGGGCATAGAGTACAAGACCAAGAAGGTTATTTTGAAATAAAACAGTGGTGGAAAAAATGTGCCAGCATTTGTGGAGAGGAGCAGCGTTAATGTTTTGAGTCCCATGACTCCTCTTCAGAACTGAACAGGGCTGGAAAATGAAGGTTGTTGACAAAGAGGGAGAAAGAGCGAATGGAACAGATGATGAGAGTGCTCAAAGCCTCCAAAGACAAAAGGAGTGCTATGCAAAATCAAAGGTATTCAAAATCATGAGAGGAGATAGGGAGAAACTGTTCCCATTCATGAAAGGATTACAAATGAGGGAGCATGGATTTAAAGTTATTGGTAAAAGAAGCAAAAGTGCTTAAGGTGTGGAATGCAGTAGCAGAGAGTGTAGTGGAGACAAGTTCAGTTGAATCTTTGGAAAGGGAATTAGATGATTATTGCAAAAAGAAGAAAGTGCGGGATTATGGAGAGAAAGTGGGAGAATGGCACTAAATGAATTGTTCATTTGGAGAGCTGGTACAGCCGCAATGGGATAAATTGCCCTCTTCTGTACTATAACAACTCTGTGATTCTGTAACTCTTCAAACTCTGCTGTCTATGTATCTCGTTCTCCTATTATTCCATCCTTGTTGACCTCTTTTGATTCCATGTCCCCATTAAAATGGTTTATTTACAATTCCCTCTCTGGCCTCACCTTATTCTGCCTCAGTTGTCTTCTCCAGCTATATGTTCACATGTTCTGTTTTGATTCTGCCCTCCTCTGCACTGACCTACCTATACTCTATCTTCAGCTATTCTGGCCCTACATTCTGGAAAATTCTCCTAAAGTAATTATTGCTTATTCACCTTTGGGCAAAAAGTTCAATCAAAGCAGTAATCAGTAGCTCCAATAATTGTGAAAGATCCTTGGCACTCTTCAAAGACAAGCAACGGAGTGCATCCTGGATACCACGCATCCTTCAAATGTCATCATCAATATATTAACTGGTTATTCCTCTTACTTGTTTGTGGAATCTTGCTGTCTGCAAATTAACCATTGTGCTTGCCTACATCACCTCAGTAACTGCACTTAAGCCAGAAATTAGATGTGAGGCACTTTGGGAATCCTGAAGGCAATAAATGCAAGTTCTTGATACCTCGCTTGAACCTTCAAAAATCTCCTCCAAAGCTACTGCCTCAACCATCTCTTTTAACTCTTCCATTACTGCTTAGGATCCTCTGTGATGAACATCGTGAAATCTTTACCATGTGCTATTTAAATGTTACTTGCTGTTGTTCATCTTAATCTGGATGGTGAACGTGTAAAATAAAGTTCCTTCGTACACTATTTTAATCTGATTGTAAAATCAAATTGAATGCCAAGGTGTGAACTAGGGTGCTCTGTAAAGGAAATGAAACCGCCAGCATAAAATGATCAGCCTATTTTTACTGACCAATAGTCTGGGTTGATGGCCAGTGATACAGTTTGCAGACAAAACAATGCTTCTACAGGTTGCTGTTGGACAGATCCAGTTGACTGCCCAATCAGGTCAGCTTCTAATCAGTCTCTGTTGAAATGTGATCTATCGTCCCTCTTACTGCGCTTGTCTGTCCTCAGGAGGAAGCACAAACCGGGCCTGATGCCAGGACTGGAAGACATGCTTTTCTACACAATCACCGAGGGACATGAACAGATTCCGATCCCCAAGTTTATCAGTGTAAGCAAATGCACAGCAAAGGGGCAAACCTGCCTCGCCTTCTCACACAAAGCCACATTTATTGTCCTTTGTTACGCTGCTTATGTCTGACCTTTGCTGCACAGCTTTAATTATAAGATATCAGACCATGCTTATTCAGATCTCAGTTCTTTGGACAGTCACTTTTTTTTAATGAAAAGCTCTTGTGTCTCACTGTAAATCTTTATTCCAAGCGCTATTTGCAATCTATGACATTCTTCTCAGACATCAAGATCATTTTGAAATCTATTTGATTAATGACACTTTTCTCTGGGTACTGGTTAACATAGTCTATTTTACAACCTGATCGCTACTGCCTTGCAATGCCAGGCGCTCCAACAGCTGCAGCAAATGGAGGGTGGATTGAGTTAGTTTCTGAATTTCCAATGTGTTCTGTGTGCTGGGAGACTTGTCAGGGACTGGTGACAGCAGAAAGCGTGGAATGAAGAACCCTATGCACAAGTAGTAAGGCATATCGGAACAGTCTCATGTACTGTACTTGCTAAAGGGCCAAAATTGCAGCAGCAAATAGCAGACCTACAGTTTTTGGTCGATCTACTGCGCTTTCTCAATGGTAATGGCTGGATATTTTTGGAATGAATGGCAGAGTGAAGTTATGAAAATCAGAATCTAGACTTGACATTGGTTAAAAACTGCACTATGCCTACAGTGGAGGTCGGTTAGCTGAATAGCCGGTTTGTGATACAGAGTAAGGGCTACAGTGGGGGTTTAATGCCTGTGCCAGCCGAGTGGCACCATGAAGGTCCCACCTTCTCAACCTTGACCCTCAGGTTAAACCACCAGCTGGACATGACACTGTGGATCTGCAGACTGACATTCACTGAAAGGAAAGGTGCCCTCCAGAGATGTATTCTGTTTTACCAAGTGCAGTAGAAGCACCTACAGGGCTTCTTCTTTAATCAGGGAATGGAGTGTGTGGCAAATAAAGTATGTTTGAATTAAATGCTGCTCTGTTTTGTTTTCCTCTCTGGTTATCTCCTTTTCTCATTCTCTCCTGAAGGCTCAACTCCTGCAAGAATATTTCTCCCATAATCCTGGATACAAATAGTCAAAATCTCCTGAAAGTAATATATTGACCATTAACTCTTTTGTAAATCTGCTCCTTCCCAATTTAATGCTTAACTTCTCATCAACAGCAATCAACTCGAGTATTGGAACATGTCATTAAATATAAAAAGGCTGCTGGATTTTCTCAAATTTGCAGTGTCAAAGGTCCAATTAGATGTGATAACTTGGTGGTGGGAAAACAAAGATATCTGAGTCCTCCTGAGTATAAGATAGGCTCTTTGTTTTGATGAAATTATTTAAACACAGATACTATACAGAGCAGTAACACAGCAGGAAGCCAACACTGAGCAAACATTTACACAATGCAAACCAGTGAGTAGAGTGGGTTCTTTCTTGCTTATAGGTTTTATTGAGATACGTCTCTTGATTAAACTTAAATATGTAAGCCATAAGTATTAAGTTAGCCTGGAGCAGTGTTTTGTAGAGGAATAAGACAGTGCTATTTTCTGGGTCTGCAGATTGGAAGAAGCAAAAATGGTCTTTAGTAATGCTCTTCTTGTTGGATGTGGGAGTTTAGGGAGAGTTTACATGTTACTGTGGATTATATCTACAATAAATGCCGTTGGTTGCAAATCCTATCAGATCGAATGGATCAGTTGGAGAGACAGTGAGAGGCAATGAGGAATTTACAAGAGCAAGGGGGTGTGATGGATGGCAGTTATAGGAGGGGAGAAAAGTTGCTTAGATGCGGTTAACTACAGAAAAGGTAAGAGAGGTAGGCAGGTAATGCAAGAGTCTTCTGTGGCTATCCCATTTCAAACAAGTATGCTGTTTTGGAAAATGTAGGGGGTGATGGATTTTCAGGGGAATGTAGCACGAAAAGCCAAGTTTCTGGTATTGAGACTGGCTCTAATGCAACGAGGGATACGTTGAGTTCCAAGAGATCAATTGTGTTAGGGAACTCTCTAGTCCGAGGCACAGACAGACGTTTCTGTGACTGGCAGCGAAAAATCAGAATAGTGTGTGCCTCCCTGGTACCAGGATCAAGGATGTCTCAGAGAGGGTGCAGAATGTTCTCAAGGGGGAGAGGGCCCAGCAAGAGGTCATTGTACACATTAGAACCAATGACATAGGAAGGGAAAAGGATGAGATTCTGAAGGGAAATATAGAGAGTTAGGCAGGAATTTGAAAAGGAGGTCTTCGAGAGTAGTAATATCTGGATTACTCACAGTGTGAGTTAGTGAGGGTAGGAATAGGAGGATAGAGCAGATGAATGCATGCCTGAGGAGCTGGTGTATGGGAGAAGGATTCACATTTTTGGATCATTGGAATCAGTTCTGGGGTAGAAGTGACCTGTACAAGAAGGATGAAAAGGAGGTCTTCGAGAGTAGTAATATCTGGATTACTCACAGTGTGAGTTAGTGAGGGTAGGAATAGGAGGATAGAGCAGATGAATGCATGCCTGAGGAGCTGGTGTATGGGAGAAGGATTCACATTTTTGGATCATTGGAATCAGTTCTGGGGTAGAAGTGACCTGTACAAGAAGGATGGATTGCACCTGAATTGGAAGGGGACTAACATACTGGCAGGGA
>NC_057751.1:19308235-19366597 GCF_004010195.1 Chiloscyllium plagiosum | reverse complement strand
GTGACCAGTGGAGTGCCACAAGGATCGGTGCTGGATCCACTACTTTTCGTCATTTATATAAATGATTTGGATGTGACCATAAGAGGTATAGTTAGCAAGTTTGCAAAATTGGAGGTGTAGTGTACAACGAAGAAGGTTACCTCAGATTACAACAGGATCTCAATCAGATTGTCCAATGGGTTGAGGAGTGGCAGATGGAGTTTAATCTTGATAAATGCAAGGTGCTGCATTTTGGAAAAGCAAATCTTAGCAGGATTTGTACACTTAATGGTAAGGTCCTGGGGAGTGCTGCTGAAGAAAGAGACCTTGCAGTGCAGGTTCATAGCTCCTTGAAAGTAGAGTTGCAGATCGATAGGATAGCGAAGAAGGTGTTTGGTATGCTTTCCTTTATTGGTCAGAGTATTGAGTACAGGAGTTTGGAGGTCATGTTGCGGCTGTACAGGACATTGGTTAGGCCACTTTTGGAAAATTGTGTGCAATTCTGGTCTCCTTCCTATCGGAAAGATGTTGTGAAACTTGAAAGGGTTCAGAAATGATTTACAAGGATGTTGCCAGGGTTGGAGGGTTTGAGCTATAGGGAGAGGTTGAATAGGCTGGGGCTGTTTTCTCTGGTGCATCGGAGGCTGAGGGGGTGACCTTATAGAAGTTTATAAAATTATGAGGGGCATGAGTAGGATAATTAGACAAAGTCCTTTCCCTGGGGTGGGGGAAACAAGAACTAAAGGGCATAGGTTTAGAGTGAGAGGGGCAAGATATAAAAGAGACCTGAGGGGCAAATTTTCATGTAGAGGGTGGTACGTGTCTGGAATGAGCTGCCAGAGGAAGTGGTGAAGGCTGGTACAATGACAACATTTAAAAGGCATTTGGATGGGTTTGGAGGAATATGGGCTAGGTGCTGGCAGGTGGGACTAGATTTGGGTTGGGATCTGTGGTCAACATGGACGAGTTGGACCAAAGGGTCTGTTTCCATGCTGTAGATCTCTATGACTCAATGACTGTAATTAGCATTCAATGGTGTGCATACATTAAGCTGTTCTTGTTTTTCAAAAAGGACTGGATGCACTTCTGTTTTCACCTGGGCTTAAATTCATAATCACGGGACTGTTATGTCTTGTCCATGTGGTTATTGGGGGCTAGAGTATAGGGAATGACTCACAGTCCACTGTTCTCTGTAGGACAGAACTCCAAAGACTAACAACCCATTATAGAAATTCCTCCTCACTACTTTGTAACTGGAAGACCCTTTATTACAAAACTGTGTCCTCTAGTCTAGACCCCTCAATAGGGAAACATCCTCTCAGCATCCACAGTGTCGAAGCTCCAACAGAATCTTTTTCATTTTAATAAGATCACCTCTCATTCTTCTAAAGTTCAACTGACATAGGCCCAACCTGGTCAATCTTTCCTCATAATACAAACCCTTTTATCCTAAACATCAGTCCAGTGAACATTTTCTGAATTACCTCCAAATCAAGTATATCTCCTCTTAAGTAAGAAGATCAAAACTGTACACAATATCCCAGGTGTGGTCTCACCATTGCCCTGTACAGTTGTAGCAAGAGTTCCCTACTTTTACATCCCATCTCTCCAGTAATAAAGGTCAACATTCCATTTGCATTCCACTTGCTGTACCTGCATACTAACGTTTGTGATGTACAAGGACACTCCGATCCCTCTGTACATCAGAATTCTGCAGTCTTTCTCTCTCTGTTTTAAATAATATTGTTTTTCTATTCTTCCTCTCAAAAACCTCACATTTTCCCACATTATATTCCATGTCTGGAAAAATCCTGTTCAAATAAATAGGACTTAGTCAGATAGAAGTCAAACATGTCAAGCAGTGGACCTGCTTGATCTACGGGGGCTAGTCACACACAGAGCCTGACCCAAGTGATCACTCTTTATGCATGGTCATCATAGCAAGCTCCCATCTAATGCCTCCAAATCCATAGAACCCAGTGGATAGTGATCAGAACCAGGAACGCTGATTTTGTTTTGCTCTCCTTTAGGCAATTGGAGAGTAATTGTAGCAACCACACTATTAGTATCAACTCAATACAAACAAATGATTTGACCTGGTCTGAATGTCTTAATACTACAACAGGGAGTGCGGTCATTGACTCAGGCATTAAAGGAACAGACTTGTTGTCTCCCTGTGTACAAGAATGACACAAGACTTTGAACTTAATGTGACTGTTCTTTCACACTGCAGTTTGAGAATGCTGTGTAGCAACAGGTATTTGTTTCTAGATACATTTTAATCAACCTATTCATAAACATTATGACATACCTCAAGAGCAAATGGAACTTGAACTCAGGCATCTTGGATCAGAGACAGGGACACTACCACTGTACCACAGGTACTTGTTCCTATCTAAGCTCATTCTATAATCTCTTCAAATGTATATTTATTACAAGTAATGAAAACAAATTATTAAAAGTAAATGTGCTGAGTTAACTGACCTCAGCTGAAGAGGCAGAAGGAGCACAGTAATTTTCTGGGAGAGAGATAAATTAGCCAGGATGATTGCACTTGATGGCTGTCTAATAACTTCTGCTTGAAGTGCACACATATGGAAATCAGATGAGAATTAGATGGCTGTGATGTCCAGCAGTGTTGAATAGCCTATCATTATTCAAGTATCCAGATTATTTTCCTGAAGGATGAATACCTGGGATGAAATGTCAGGTGAAATCTTACCCCAGCAAGAAGTCAGCACCTTCAGGAGAGAAGAGAGCAGGCAGAGAGAAAGTTGGTGAGGGGGGATAAAAGGGAACTTTTCCTGAAAAAGTTTCAAAAACTAAAATGAAATAAAATATTGCTGTTCTTATTTTATCTTCTTTTGAAATCCTGATAAATTGATGTCATTCATTGAAGAAATAGCACTAATTTCAAAACATGATTTCTGCTTCCAGATAACTCATTGCAGTTCATGTCATTTGATTCAAATATCATCTCACTTTTGCCCTTTCTTTTCCAATTACAGGCACTGAAGTCAACAGGACTGCTGACCTCTGACCCCCGGCTTAAATACTGCATGGATCTTCTGCGTCAAACAGTACAGAGTTCCTCAAGTGGAATTACCCTGGACAGACATCTCTTCAGAAAGTACTAATTTATTACACATTATCATTACTAAGTCATTCATTCATTTTAAAAACAAAGCTCCCCTCCTCTCCTTTCCTGACATTCACTCTTCCTTTGGTTGCAGCTGGATTGGGAGTTGATGGGTTCTGAACTCTTGGAGTTGGTTGGTTGCACAACAGGTGGATTTCAAAACAGCCATTCACACTCAAAAGAACTCCAATTGTTCAAATGTCATAATCATGACCAAGTCTAAATTTGCTCTGGTGGCCTCTATGAGTTCATCAACTTCACCAACACATTCCACCCGGACCTTAAGTTCACCTGGACCATCTTGGACACCTCCCTCTCCTTCCTGGACCTTTCCATGTCCATCAATGGTGACCGACTCCACATGGACATTTTCTACAAACCCACCAACTCCCACAGCTACCTGGACTACACCTCCACCCACCCTGCCTCCTGTAAAAATGCCTCCTTCTTCCCAATTCCTCCACCTCCACCGCATCTGCTCCCAGGAGGACCAGTTCCACCACAGAACACACCAGATGGCCTCCTTCTTCAAAGACTGCAATTTCCCCTCATGTGATTGATGATGCCCTCCAGTGCAACTCACCCACTTCCCACACATCTGCCCTCGAACCCCATCCCTCCAACCACACGGCATCGATGTGGATTTCACCAGTTTCCTCACTTCCCCTCCCCCCACCTCATCCCAGATCCAACCTTCCAACTCAGCACTGCCCTCATGACTTGTCCATCTTCCTTCCCACCTATTCGCTCCACCCTCCCCTCCGCCTATCACCATTACCCCTACCTCCATCTACCTATCGCACTCTCAGCTATCTTCCCCCCAGCCCCACCTCTCTCTCATTTATCTCTCCACCCCCTTGGCTCACAAACCTCATTCCTGACAAAGGGCTATTGCCCATAACGTCGACTTTCCTGCCCCTCGGATGCTGCCTGACCTGCTGTGCTTTTCCAGCACCAGACTTGACTCTGATCTCCAGCATCTGCAGTCCTCACTTTTTCTATGAGTAACCTATCCCATTGAGTCTTCTGTTTTATTTCCAAGGAGACTTTTTTTATAAGAGACTAATGTTTCCAGATAACCCAAAACTGTATTCTCTAATCCCACCAACAGCTCAGGGAAAAATACAAATTCAATAATTTGAGCTTTTTAACATTTTAATCTTGCTAAAGAAAGTGGCCTGGTGTAGTTAAGGCAGGAAAGATAGAAAATAAACATTCGAGGAACTAGCTTTGAGAGAAAAAAAAATGTTAACAACGAAAGCATAGCTAACCCCAGTGAAGACAGACAGAAACTGTTTGGGAGCTGAACGGCTTTAAAATTTTAGGTGTAGACACTTTTAGAAATTGTAAGTAAGAGCCAACCAATGGCTGTAAAATGTCATGAACGATGGGGAGGAGTTTTGGGGCTTACCAGTCAATTGGTAGGTCAGTAATGCGAGCTGGTCTGCATCTCATTTAAGGACTGCAGATACAATTACTGTATATTAGATATTGCAACAGGTCACACGACTCTCAAACCAACATACGTTGGTCGGTTAGCTCAGATGGTTAAAGCATGGTGCTAATAAGGCCAAGGTCATGGATTCAGTGCCCACACTGACCAAGTGTAGTGCCGAGATTGGCGAGTGTGTGATATTTGCAGTGCTGTATCAGCATTGGCACATTGCTTTGTGGGCTCAGTGGTTAGCATTGCTGCCTCCCAGCACCAGGGTCCCAGGTCCAATCCCAGCCTCGGGTGACTGTCTGTGTGGAGTTTGCACATTCTCCCCCGTGTCTGCGTGGGTTTCCTCCTACAGTCCAAAGATATGCAGATCAGGTGAATTGGCCACGCTAAATTGTACCGTACTGTTAGGTGCATTAGTCAGAGGGAAATGGGTCTGGGTGGGTTACTCTTTGGAGGGTCAGTGTGGACTTGTTGGGCCGAACGGCCTGTTTCCACACTGTAGGGAATCTAATCTAATCTAATACTGTGTTTACAGGTCAGCTCAACACAAGTCTGATTTGAGTCAGGAGAAAATGGAATGCTAATATGATGGGGTTAAAACTCACACAACACCAGATTATGGTCCAACAGGTTTATTTGGACGCACTAGCGTTCGGAGCGCTGCTCCTTTATCAGGTGGTTGACTGGCCGCTCCACATCATAATATGATAGGCACATTATTCCAGTAAAAGGGGAATGTGGGATAGAGATGAGTGAAGTATGGCTGCAAAGCTTGAACAGAATTTGGAGAGACAGTTTTACCCAACATCTGCACTTCTTCCTTGATCTTTCTTTTATGTTGAATCCAGGGGAAACTAGAAGCCCCTACATATGTAATTTATTCAGTTGCAGGGATTGGCAGAAGGTGCTTGCTCAAAGGGATCACTGGCTCCCTACAGAATTCCACACCAGAAATTTTGACTATCCCTTTGCACATAGGGTGGGATAGTGAAATATTTTCAAAGTAAATGTCAATGTACTCCTTAAACATCTTAGCACTTTATCGTAATATATTGTATAATAGAAACAAAGGGACATGAAGTGCCAGCCAATCTGACTGGCCTGCTACTGAGTAGTCCCAGTGGCACCAGAATCTAGTGGTCAGTGAAGACTACAGGCAGTCCCAAGAAGATGAAAATGTCTCCTAGAGTTAAAGGTAAGGGTTTGAGGCACAAAGTGGGAGATTTCCCCCCCAAAGGAGGAAACTGCACCCGCCCCCCCCCCCCACCTTTTCCACATTTTAGCCCAAGCTGTGAAAGGTATGAACTGGCTATCTTCCTTTTGCCTTCCCCGGCAGCATGTATTATTATAGTGGAGATGGTTTGAAGTCCTTAAATGGCCATTTATTGGCATCTTAAGGACCAGCAGGCCCAAGGTTGGGCAGGCTACCCCATAACTTATCTCCCTTACCCTCCCATAATATGACGGCAGCTCAGGAGTGGTCAGGAAGAATGGTAGGTTCGCCACCTGCTTTATTTTATGTGCCCTCAATATTTAAACGTGCTGAGGGAGCTGTAAAACTCATTACAAGGATTGTAAAGGTCTTAGTAGATCTCAGTTTCAACCTCCTGGCGAAGGATGAAGTAGGCAGTTGTGCTCCTGATACACTCATGAAGGCCCTTGTGTGTGTATTGTCTGTGACCTTCCTATGTTAAAAAATATGCTGACACTCACTGTTTTGGCTGATATATGCAAAACAGTCAGTTGGGAGAGATCTGAAAGGCACATCTCACCCATGGAACTAGTGTCACTGCTTCATACAGCTCCCTCAAGACGGTGAACAGATGTTTTTAAATGAACACTTTAAATGAGCCGCTTAGACATTTGTCACTGAAACATGTTCTATCTTGTCTTTTCCAAGATAGGCTTCTGGAGTCTCATCTTGTCTCCAATCTGGAAAAGATATACATTGGATGCACCTCCTGCTTTATTGATCTTATTCCCACTAAATGTTGACTACCCAATTTACCTTCCTGGCCCTCTTGCTAGCAGATATTATAGATAGTTCCCTCTCTTTAAGTATTGTACCTCTCTCTTTTCAAATCATCACCCTTTTCCTCAAATGTTACACCCTTAAATTCTTTAGCCTTCCAAATCCTTTTCCTCTCAATCCTTGACACCTCCTAAATCCATACTGGTCTTTCCCACAACTCCATGTTTGAACCATAGCACTGGGATATAATTCTATTGGCAATGCTAGTTTTTTTTTGCAAGGGCACACAATCTTGTTTTGATGTGGTGTTTGGGTTCAACAAAACTACCCTAAGTGTAAGCTTTATTTTGTATATCATGCTTGGTGTGATTTTTTTTTCCTTTAGTCCCTTTTCCCCTCCAATTTTCTCATCATTAATTTTGTGAGGTGAGGGGCTTTAAAATATTCAGTGAAATGCAACGACACAGCTTTGTGCTTGGGTGTCTCTGATCAGGTACTTAACAGAGGGTGTTTATAACAGCTTCAACCACAAAGACCTGTCAAATGTGTGAGCTGCAATGTGTTTAAGTGAGCACATGTAGGCCTCAAGGATATTCTTCAAATGATAGTACTGACCCTCCAGTGCCCTGGACCTGCTGTTGCTGGAAAGGTTATAAATCAACCTATCACATGATGCTCATATTTCAAGGGCTGAGTTTATATTTAATCTTCTCATTAGATGTCATAATTGGAATCAAATCTTGTTCTGTAGGACAGCCAGGTTCTTATAGTAGCAAATAAACCAGCTATAAAAAAATGGCTCAGAATTCATTTATGGATACACTTCACTGCACATTGTTTTGCAATTGTATATATCTGTGACTTTAGCCTTTTCAAACATAACTAGTCATTTTTAATGAAGGAATCTATTCCAGAGGGCAGTACAAATTCTTTTCCTTGCAGCAAAAACCAAAGAACGTATTTAAACTATTTTAGCAAAACACATGTCCTGAAAAGGTGCTGATGGTTGACAATGAGTGGTAGATTTTCAACACTCTCCAAATTACCCTGACATCTTCTGGAATTGAAGATTAATTTTCTGGATACTGCTTACTTTGAGCAAAGAAGTTGAAGGGAGATCTAATAGAGGTGTACAAAATGATGAGTGGTTTAGATAAAGTAAAAAAAAACTAGAGGATACATATTCAGGCTTGGAGCAAAATATGTTGACTGTTCATGAAACAGCCTATCCCTCTGGCATGTTATATATTTTAATAAGTAATAAATGAAATGGTCAAAGAATACTTTATTAAAATAAAGTTCCATGAATTCTTTTTCTAGGTTGCTCGCAGCATAGAGTATTAGAGTCATAATAGCATACGAGAAGCCCATTTTGACCCATCAAATTCTTGCTGTTCCTCTAAAGTAATCCATTCTGTAAGTTTATTTCCCTCAAGTGCCCCTTCAATTTCCTTTTCAATTCATGCCATCCTCTCTGCTTCCACTCGCCTGATGGGGACTATGTTCAAAGACATTACCACTCAATATATAAAAAAGTTCTTCCTCATGTCAACCCAGAAAAAAAATCATGGAACTTTATTTTAATAAAGTATTCTTTGACCATTTCATTTATTACTTATTAAAATATATAACATGCCAGAGGGATAGGCTGTTTCATGAACAGTCAAGATTAATACAATTTTCTTCCCTTTCCAATTAGCATGGAAAAACTGTGCATTTGAAAGATGGACCAATGGCAAGGTTGGTAGAGTGCCGGGGTAGTTTAAAGTCAAATAATGAAACCTTAAGGAATGTATCCAGAGTTGGTAACCCTACTTGGGTGACTGAAGTTGTACACCCTGAGGGACAAAGTTATCTGAAATCACAGCTTTTGCTTCTCATTCAGGAAACAAAGCAAATAAAGTGGTTCACATAGGAGATTTAAAATTAGATATGTTTGAAAAAGGAATGGTGAGCAAAATAGTTAACCGAAACATTGACCCAGGAGTTACCAGATCCTTTAGACTCTCTCCAATTATTGCACTGAACCTATAGCTACTATAGTCAACCGCTAAATTAGTTAACTAAAAACATATTAGGAGTTTTACTTCAATTAAAGTTGTTTCTACTTGCTCTTGGATCTCAACAAGCATGATTTTGATAATTGAAGGAACTAAGTCACTGCATTCACGGGTTTATTCAGGATGCTGGAGATGGTACAAAGTGGAATGACATCTATTGAAATTATGATTCACTATCATATCTTTACTGTTGAATAAGAATGTAGCTTTATGATTGACAGCATTTAGAGAGTAAAAATAGAGATTTTATCTTTGAGTTGCTTTTACGCTACCTTTGGCACTGGAGTGAAGTAATTACTTCTTTGTGCTGACTCTGAATTTGAAATGTGAATGCACCTTTGTTGTTCTACACCATACGGGTCAGCTGTGCTGATTGTTTTCACCAATTGTCTTTCTGGTTAAGGGTCTTTGGGAGTAACATTGTACTGCTTACCCAGGCCTTCAGGAAAAAATTTGTCATTCCCGACTTTGAAGTATTTTCCTCACACATAAACCGGCTTTATGAGAATGCAAGAAAGAAGACCTCTGGTAAGGTAAGGCATGAAAAATTAGATTTACAGTGTGTTGTAGATAATTGCAGAATTCCTTGGAGAGTGTAAGCAGGTGATTTTGACTACAATTTATGTCAATGGGGTCCAACATCAATTGACATCAAATTTGGTTCTGGTATTAGGTGATTATCCCACATGGTGAGAAGGTATGCTAAATCATGGCTAAATGCTCCCTACTTGTGGATTTAACTTCAGGTTATTATTACATTCTTGAATACTCTAATTCTATGATCTTTTATGACATAGCAATTTCACCTACAACCAATTGGACCTCAAGCTCTGAAATCCTCTAAGTTACACAAACACCCACTCCACATTTTAAGACTGTTGTTGTGGTTCTGTTCGCCGAGCTGGAAGTTTTTGTTGCAAACGTTTCGTCCCCTGGCTAGGCGACATCATCAGTGCTTGGGAGCCTCCTGTGAAGCCAGGGGACGAAACGTTTGCAACAAAAACTTCCAGCTCGGCGAACAGAACCACAACAACGAGCACCCGAGCACAAACGGGTGCACCAAATCTTCGCACAAACTTTGAAGTTTAAGACTGTCTTTGAAATGTAGCTGTTTGACCAAGCCTTTGATATCTTCTGTTATCTCTGACTTTGGCTAAGTATCTGTTTTCCATATTGCTCTATTTAGCACTTTGGGAATGTGTTTCTCCATTAAAGGCATTATATAAATATAGGTTGCTGTTGTTGTCTTAAAGTCTCCTATACCCAGGCTTAAAAGCAATTGTATCATTCACAGGTTGCAGACTATATCCCACAGCTGGCAAAGTTCAGCCCGGATCTATGGGGGGTGTCTCTGTGTACCGTAGATGGACAGAGGTAAGTTTTAAACTCACCATCACATAAACTGGAGGTCATCGCACTGCAAATGGGACAGTCCTGATATATCTTATCTGTAAATAGCAAGTCTTCTTGCTGTATCCCCTCGGGAAGGGGAACAAGGGTTGAAGACCTGTTTTCAGAGAAGAAAAGTTTTGGCAGAGGGATGGTCTCCCCATTCAAACCACCTCAATAAAAACACAATGGTTAACAGGAATCCTACTTGAGGATTGTGTGAACACTATATGGGCAGCTGAATTGTTAATGGTACAGTCCACTGAATTTACCCATGCCATATATGACCACTTTGTCCATGGCTGCATTCATAATTGATGTGTTTACTTAAATCAATTTTCCTGTTATTCCTGGCAAGGCCAGCATTTATTAACCCAGCCCTTGCCTTTGAGAAGCTGATGCAGGGTATTATTCTTGAAGCACTGTTGGTGCCCAAGTGTTATGAAGCTCTTTAAATTATTCATCATCTGGGTGGTACAAAATGACTCACTGAATACAATCTGACCTAAAAGAATTTTACCACGTCACTATTGCAACTAGAACCTGGGCAAAATCAGAATTAAAGCCAAACCAGTTGTAATGGTGTTTGTAGTGTGTAAAAATAAAACCGATTGCTTCATGTAGTTATCTGAAGATGGTTATTTTGTTTTATCCCTCTCTCCACAGACACTCTGTTGGAGACACCAAAATCCCCTTCTGTTTACAATCCTGCATAAAGCCATTGGAGTATGCCATTGCAGTTAATGAGTTCAACACTGATTATGTTCACCAGTATGTGGGCAAAGAGCCCAGTGGACTACGGTTCAATAAGGTCTTTTTGAACGAGGAAGGTGAGTATCACAGCAACGTGTAAGTGCTCTCATAAGCACCTAGTCTTAGCCCAATTGATGAGCATACAGGACCAGAGTTCCATCTCCCCTTGGCAACAAAATACACAAAGGAGATTTCATCTCATCTATGGATTAGCTGTTGCTATAGAGGTGTAATTTACTGTAGAATAATAGAACTAACAGTACATCTGTCATCGACAACAAAAAGTAAAAGTGACTTCAAGCACTTGGAGTGTGAATATTACACATAAATGGAGTCAGGAAAATAAAAGGTGTGGACATTTCAAAGGTGCATATGACAGCTGTTTTCTTGCATGTATATATTTTGTGTGTATAAACTGATTGAAGATAAACACTGATAAAATGTTACAGCTTCAATCTTTTTAAAATAACAACTACTGATAGTGCCACAATCTGCCTTTATTGAAAAGATATTTGGGTGGCATGGTGGCTCAGTGGTTAGCACTGCTCCCTCACAGCACTAGGGACCTCAGTTCAATTCCAGTCTTGGGCAACTGTCTGTAGAGTTTGCACATTCTCCCATGTCTGCATGGGTTTCCACTGAGTGTCCTGGTTTCCTCCCATGGTCTGAATATGTACAGGTTAGGTGGATTGGCCATTGGGGATAGGGTTGGGGATTTGATTTAAGTGAGATACTCTTTGGAAGACTGGTACAGACTCGATGGGCTGAATGATCTCTTTCTGCACATTAGGGATTCTACCTTCCTAAGAAAGGATAAACAGTTCATATTTTCTAGTATTTCACTATTGATCTTAAATGGGGGGGGAGAGAGGATTGGAATGTTGGAGCTGATTAGAAATGCCCTTACATTTCCAGACCTTCAGTGCAAGACAAATTTTCTATGAGGACCGCCAAACCTGAGAGCAATTTTCAGGAAGCCTTCACAGTTGACAAAGGCCAGGGATTTGCGGTGTTTCTTGAATTTTCTGTATAAAGGAAATCATGACTGTTGTGCCTCTTGATGGGCATTAACTGCAGTGATTCTGGAAAGGGTTTGTCACCCACTGGGAGAGATAATTTATCAACACCTCCAATGCACCAGCTTAGCCTTAAGCACCAGGGTCCCAGGTTCAATTCCAGCCTCGGGCGACTGACTGTGTGGAGTTTGCACATCCTCCCAGTGTCTGCGTGGGTTTCCCCGGGTGCTCCGGTTTCCTCCCACATTCCAAAGATGTGCAGGTCAGGTGAATTGGCCATACTAAATTGCCCGTAGTGTTAGGTGCATTAGTCAGAGGGGAATGGGACTGGGTGGGTTACTCTTCAGAGGGTCAGTGTGGACTTGTTGGGCTGAAGGGCCTGTTTCCATGCTGTATGTAATCTAATCTAATCTAATGGAGGAAAAGAGGATCCGAGGACCAGGATCCCAAACTGGAGAAGAATGTCATTGTTTAATCAGGCAGCAGTGATTCCCATTCTTCTATTTACGTCAGAGACTTGGATGAACAACAGCAGGAATTTTGAAGCAAAGCACTGGTGAAGCACCATCTGTAGTGCCTCACAGGATTCTCCAAATCTGGTGGAATGAAGGGCAATCAACAGCAGTGTTCTTTCCTAGGCCACCTTGCCCACTAACAGGGCATTAATCATTCAAAACCAGCTGTGCCAGATTAATTTGTGCACCCAACACCAGCATCTGTATTGTGATTTAGTCCGTTATGCTTTCTCTTACCTCCACCACTACCCTAACTCAATTTTGATGGTTCACACTGCCCATAATGGGCTTTGAATGTAAACTTCTAATTGGCGACATGGATGATTTGGATCTGATTTGACCTGGTTTTGATCTCACATAAGTGCATTGGTGACATTCCAGTGACTCAGTCCGAATGTCACAAAGAATAGGGTCAGAATGCTGTCTTTCACCTGGGCAATGGACACAGCAACTGCCACAGCCCCTTTCAATGAGTGGGTTCCCTCCCATGGTCAGTCTTCTGATCAAGGATATCAGCAAGTACATTACTTTTGTCTGGAATCTGGAATTGGAACAGATCGAGTTCAGTAGCCCATTGGGTCTCTGTTGCTTCCAACTTAGTAGATATTTAAAAGTAGCCACGTGAGTTGATGTCTATAAACATTTAAAATGCTGCACCAGTCATAATGTCATGAACTCTGGAAAATAGCTCATCTCAAAGTTAGCAGTTCGAGTTTCATTCTGAAGTGATTTTGCATATTCCTCTTGTTCAATTGGACGCTCTGGTGTAAGTGATAACCAGTAATCATTCCTTCTACCCTTGAATCTGTGACAGCAACAGTAGACCAAATAAACTGGTGTTTGTTTCCAGCATAAAAGAGAGATGGAAATCTGAATAGCTGAAGATAGGTGATAAGACAAGCTTCAGTTTGATGGAACAGAAAAAGTCCCTATAATGCTTCATTCACTACTGCACCTTGTACATTCTTTTCCACCGTTCTTTCAGTATTCTTGGATTTCCTCAGCAAATCATGAAGTGTGGTGTAGAGCACATAACCTCAACATAAAAAGCTAGACCAAAGAACTTGTGCAATTCCCTCTTCATCTTAGATTGGGCCACCTCTATATCTCTCGGATGTACTCATCATCATACTCACCTTCTTTAGTAATGAAGTGCACAAGATACTGTACTTTTGTCAGGAAAAGTTGGCATTTCTCTGGTCAAACTTTCAAGTTGAACTTTGACTAGCAGGCTAAGATGGTGTCTAGTCTGTAAGGGCTCTTTGAATGTCATGTGCAAAGATGAGTATGTACAAACACACAAGAGGTGACTGGAAATTAAGGTTACCAACGCTTTGTCCATCACATACATGAAGCTGGCAGGGGTAAACAGCATTCTCATGAATTTGTAAAATCCCCCAGTACCCATTTGGAATGAAATTGTATTAACGTCTTGTTCAACAATAGGTAGCTGGTTATAACCATGGGACAAATCGAGGCTGCAGAAATACTTTGCACTTTTTAAGAATTTGTTATGTTTCCTTAATCGTAGGTGGAGGGTAGGCATCCTTTGTGTTGAGTGCCTGGTAATCAGAGATTCGCAGTTTTCCACCTTTCTTCCTCAAAAGGATCAGGGAAGGGATAGTATCCTCTATCAGTTGGTTCATTACAAGGAGAGTGAGGTGAAGCAACTCATCCTTCCTGACACTCTCAAATTTTAAGCGTTGGTACCAGTTCATGATCAAACAGGATACTAAGCAACAGAAAAGATGACTGCACTGACCAAACTATGGTGTTACTAGGATCAATATTCCCTCTACATTTTCTTCCTCCTCTGTGGACCTTCAAGATCTGTGCACAGCAACAGCTTCTTAAGCAGAAGCCATGCAGTGACACGACAATTGGCGTGTGCAGAGTTCACCAGCAGTTGCGCGTTAACTTGGCCATTGCGTGGGATTGTAGCTGATATTGATGACTACTCTTGAAATTGAGAGAGGTGGACTTTGGCCAAAGCAGGGAAGTGACTTCACCCCAGCACAAAATCCCTAATTGCCAAGAGAGCTCCAGAAATCATTACAATGGATGTTATGGTTTTTAAACCCAGCAGCATGTTCGCATACTTATGTATATCTTCACCAAGTTCATACAGGCCCTTCCCACCTTTAACCAAAAGGCCCCAGATATTTGGGATCCTGAACCTCAGTAATCAAACAGCCAGACATTCGTGGTCACACCTATGTTGTTGAACCAGTAGCTGGAAGGCAGCTTTGGAAATTAGTTCACAGAGGGAGCTGCTAAAGGCCAGAGGTCTGGTGGATGATGTGGAAGCAAGCAGCCTACTCCGCTGTATTACAGAACCTGAAGTGTTGGTGAGTGATGGCTCAAGTGAAATGGAGTCAGACAGCAATGAGAAATTCTGGAGTGACCCATATGTTGTGAATCTAGGGTGCTCATCTGGTGTGAGGAGGCCTACTCCAGCCCTAGAAGAGACGCTGGGAGGTAGTAACTGAAGCAAGAGGCGCTAGTGTATTTCCTGATCAGATAAATGTTCGCTGACTGCTGTTATGTGCTATATGTCATTGCCAGAATAGCACGTCCCAAGTAGGGAACTGAAGGGCACTTGTTGCACAGTGGTAATGTCCCTTCCTCTAAGCCAGAAGGCCCAAGTTCAAATCTGACCATTTTTAAAAATTCATTTGTGGGATGTGGGCATCACTAGCCAGCATTTATTGCCTGTCCCTAGATGCCTTTGAAAAGGTGAGGGTGAGTTGTCTTCTTGAACTGTTACAGTCTGCCTGCTGTGGGTAGACCCACGATATCCTTAGGGAGGGAATTCCAGGATGCTGACTCAGTGACAATGAAGTATCAGCAATATATTTCCAAGTCAGGGGGTGGTGTTTCCATGTATCTGCTGCCCTTGTCATTCGAGATGGAATTGGTTGTGTGTTTGGAAAGTGCTGTCTAAGAAGCCTTGGTAAATTTCTGCAGTGAATCTTGTAGCTAGTACACACTGCTGCTACTGATCGTTGGTGGTGCAGGGAGTGGATGTGGTGCCAGTCAAGCAGGAGCTGCTTCATCCTGGATGGTGTCAAGCTTCTTGGGTGTTGTTGGAGCTGCACCCATCCAGGCAAGTAAGGAGTATTCCATCACACTCCTGACTTGTATCTTGTAGATGATGGACAGGCCTTGGGAATTTAGGAGGTGAGTTACTCGCTGCAGTATTCCTAGCCTCTGACCTGCTTTTGTAGCCATTGCGTTTACGTGGCAAGTCCAGTTGGTCAAACGTAACCCCCAGGATGTTGATAGTGGGGGATTCAGTGATGATAACACCATTGAATGTCAAGGAGCATTTGTGTGACACAAATGTTACTTGCCATTTGTCAGCCCAAGCCTGGATATTTTCCAGATCTTGTTGCATATCAACATGGACTGCTTCAGTATCGCAGGAGTCACAAATGGTGCTGAACTTTGTGCAATCATCAGTGAACATCCCACTTCTGACCTTATGATTGCGGAAGGTCATTGATGAAGTAGCTAAAGATGGTTGAGCCTAGGACACTACCCTGAGGAACTCCTGAAGAGATGTCCTGGAGCTGCTGTAAGATTTGTCATGCTCTAATCAACCTGCTCCAGAAGTGTGTAATATCTCTGAACAGGTTGATTGGAAAATATCAAGCAGGGAAACATGTCATGGTGCCTCCAGCAGGAGATGGTGACAGGGAGGAAGTGTACTGAGCAGGGGAACTTGAGCAGTTGTACAGACTGTCTCTGGAGGAAACCGTTCTTTGTCAAAATTAAGCCTCATGGAGACAGGTAGACACAGACAAAGGATTTCCTCAGCTTGATGTGAGCTAGACTTAATTCCATGTACTTACACTGCTTTCCTAGTTAAGCCTTAATTTCCCTTCATATTTGTAAAGACCTGATGCAGTGAAATAAAGAATCCCTGTTTCATGATCTTCAGATTTGCGTGTGCTTTAATGTCATATCAAAACTTCATACCATTAATCTAAACATGTTGTTTTCTCTTTAGATAAACCCCACAATCCCATGGTCAATGCAGGAGCAATTGTTGTTACCTCACTTATCAAGGTAAGATAACAAGGCAACTTGGACAGGGATTGAAGGAGGTCTTGGGCAGAGTAACTAATTGGTGTGACAAACTGTGCTAACAGGCTAGCACCTGGAGGGAAATTCAGCCCTACAGTAGGCACAATAAAATGATCTTAAAAGTATTGTCACAATATTGTTTACACTACATTTTACTTCCTTTCAGAAACAACCCTATAGAGTAATCAACCTAATGTGGTGAATTATAATCGGTCAATGTTGCTAAGGTAGTTATGACACTTTTTTCAATAAAATTACTCAAGAACAAACCACGACAAGCAGACCAAACACAGCCAGAAACCCTAACCACCTTACCATACATCAAAGAAGTTTCAGAAATGACAGCCAGACTACTAAGACCCCTCAGAATCCTAGTAGCACAGAAACCCACCAACACTCTCAAACAAAAACTAACAAACTTAAAAAGACCCAGTACATCCCATGGACAAAACCAACGTCATCTACAAAATTCCATGCAAGGATTGCCACAAACACTACGTAGGACAAACAGGAAGAAAGTTAGCCACCAGGATACACGAACACCAGCTAGCCACAAAAAGACCCGACCCTCTCTCCCTCGTAGCCCTACACACGCATGAAAAAACCCACTATTTCGACTGGGACATCACATCTATCCTGGGGCAGGCTAAGCAAAGACATGCCAGAGAATTCCTAGAGGCCTGGCACTCCAACCACAACGCCATAAACAAACACATAGATCTAGATGCCATCTATCAACCTCTCAGAAAACGAACAGGAAATAACATCACCACAAACCCCAGGAACCCCATCCAAGAGAAAGATATAAATAGAAAGCAGGAGACAACAGCTTCGCTTCACTTGGAGGTCGCCACTGATGATGTTACCGAGCCAGGTAATGAAACGTCTGGATATCAAACCTCAGTGAGCAAACCTACACCTTAAATTAATCTGTCCTGATATAACACACTGGTGGAGCAGGTGTGACTTAGCCCAGACCTTTTAGCTCAAAGGTCCACTGCACCATAAGAGCCCTCAAATTGTCATTTTGTTTTATTTTTTATATCCAGAAGTGCTCTTACACACAACTGAGCATTGTAGCCCTGCCCCCCCATCACTAAATCACCTGTGGTATTTTTTGAGATTAGATTAGATCCCCTACAGTATGGAAACAGGCCCTTCGGCCCAGCAAGTCCACAACGCCCTCCGAAGAGTAACCCGCCCAGACCTATTCCCCTACTCTATATTTACCCCTGACTGATGCACCTAACACTATGGACAATTTAGCTCGGCCAATTCACCTAACCTGCACATCTTTGGATTCTGGGAGGAAACCAGAGCACCTGGAAGAAACTCACGCAGACACGGGGAGAATGTGCAAACTCCACACAGACAGTTGCCTGAGGCGGGAAACGAACCCGGGACCCTGGTGCTGTGAGGCAACAGTGCTAACCACTGAGCCACCGTGCTGCCCCACTTCTATTATCCACTACCACTACCATAAATCATCACTATTTCGAACTGAATAATTTACGTGCAAAGCCTATTAAGGCAATGCAGGCCATTAAATATGAGGGAGAGTGGGAAGGGGCTAAACCAAAATGGAGCTGAAAGGAGAGATAACGCACTGTATCCCCTGCAGTGCCCACCTCTCTCTGAAGGCATAGAGTATTGGTGGATACCACATACTCCTTCTCCAATGACATGTAGCTGCAGAGGAAGGTCAGACAGCCAACAGATATGACCCCCTCCCACAGCCTGCTACCTGGACCGATTTACTGCCAGCCTGGTCAGGCCAGGAGCAGACCCACCAGGAGGCCCTTCAATCTGCCCATATCCCTCCATACCGGATATCCAAAGATTAGGAATATGAGTCTGAAGTGCAATCAAAAGCACAGCAAAACATTTCTCAAACACTAAAAAGGGGGTGCAATTGTCCACAACCAATAAAATACATGGACTCCACAGCATCGCAAGATAAACTGTTGGGCTGGAAGTCCGTGAACCACGGTAACCTGAGGATATAAGAGACTGCTACATGCAATACCCTCTATTCAAGGTCCCTGATGGAAAATGGGAGGAGTCCTGTGTTGAGCAACCTCTACTGGAGATCTCCATTGCCCAGGGTGTCCAGATGGTAGATGAAGGAGTCGGGGTGGCTGGTGTGCAACAGCAACCTGTAAAAAACACCCCTATGCGCCAGTCAGAAGAACACACAGGACATTCCCATGAGGCAGTTCAGGTTGTGGGTCACAGGCTCCTGAGGGAAGTTCAGGACCTTGGGGCCAATGTGAAATTCCATCCAAGCAGGGGTCAGCAGTGACGAGATTCCACCGCACATCTGTGGATCCTCCAACTGGTGCACGACGTTAGGTCCGAGTACTGCTGTTTTCAGGTGACAGATGGTGCTGGCTGCAAACTGGACATCCATCGCTGCCATTTCCTGCAGCGACATCCAGACCAGGCCTCCGTCACCCAGCATGTCCGACTCTGGACATCCCCGTGGCCACAGCGCTCCTCTCCACCAGCCACTCAATAGCCTCTACTCCTGATGACAGGAAGACCTGGTGTGAGTCGACCATGTTCCAGACATTAATCAGATCCTGGTAAAAGACAGGCAGCACCCTGAGGGAGACCTGAAGACCCGCAAAGTCAATAAACAGGTGCTGCATGTCATAGTTGAGGTCACACAACCTGTGGAAGAAACGAGTCGCCAGGATGCACCATCTGGGAGACTCAACATAAAGGTATCACTGCAGGGTTTGAAAATGTCACAATAACTCTCTTCTTAAATTAGTTGCACCTAATGCTCAATAGGTGTAAGATGAGAATGAAGGACAATAGTAGGAATATAGGTTGGACCAGTCTACTACTGTAGGCTGTGAATTAATATAATGCATCTCATAAGAACGATGTTTAGTTCCATGATTCCCTACTTGGTGGGTTCCAAGTAATCTTCAGAGAAGGTACTGACAAGAAGTTAAGCATTGAACTATGTGAGCCACTTAATAACAGTTACAGACATTGGCTGCAGAACAAAATTGCAGATGCATCAGAACAATTTGCTTGTCTGTTCTCTCAAGGTTATTACTTGATACCAAGTCCACAAAGCCAGACAACAGAAACAGTTTGGGATCATGTCTTCAAATCTGATGTAGGCTTTGCCCAAGTTGGCATTGAGGTGAGTTGTGCCCTTTCTGCTGGCACTTGCCCCAAAAAGCAAAGCTAAGGCAATGCCAAGAACTCTGAGTTAACACAAGCTCTATCACATCACTGGTGTTCTAGAGAGACAACTAACCTCACTATCCCTGGTCGGCAGTGGGAAAGATTCCTGCTCCCTGGGTAATCCTTTTCTTTGCTGAAAATGTGTTGCTGGAAAAGCGCAGCAGGTCAGGCAGCATCCAAGGAACAGGAGAATCGACATTTCGGGCATAAGCCCTTCTTCAGGAATGAGGAAAGTGTGTCCAGCAGGCTAAGATAAAAGGTAGGGAGGAGGGACTTGGGGGAGGGGCTTTGGAAATGCGATAGGTGGAGGGAGGTCAAGGTGAGGGTGATAGGCCGGAGTGGGGTGGGGGCGGAGAGGTCAGGAAGAAGATTGCAGGTTAGGAAGGTGGTGCTGAATTCGAGGGATTTGACTGAGACAAGGTGGGGGGAGGGGAAATGAGGAAACTGGAGAAATCTTGAGTTCATCCGTTGTGGTTGGAGGGTTCCCAGGTGGAAATGAAGCGCTCTTCCTCCAACCGTTGTGTTGTTGTGGTCTGGCGATGGAGGAGTCCAAGGACCTGCATGTCCTTGGTGGAGTGGGAGGGGGAGTTAAAGTGTTGGGCTACAGGGTGGTTGGTCCGGGTGTCCCAGAGGTGTTCTCTGAAATGTTCCGCAAGTAGGCGGCCTGTCTCCCCAATACAGAGGAGGCCACATCGGGTGCAGCGGATGCAGTAGATGATGTGTGTGGAAGTGCAGGTGAATTTGTGGCGGATATGGAAGTTCTGTTCTTTCCATCCTCACTCCAACAGTGCTACACCTACTGCCTGTTGAGATGAGTTACATGAACAGAAACTGCAGTTTAAACCTGAAACCTTCTTGATTCATATAATATATATTTTATTTTTAAAACCTAAAACGGTGGCTCAGTGGTTAGCACTGCTGCCTCATAGCACCAGGGACCCAGGTTTGATTCCAGCCTTAGGCGGTTGTCCATGTGGAGTTTGCCCATTCTGTTGTCTGTGTGGCTTTCCTCCAGGTGCTCCACTTTCCTCCCACAGTCCTAAGATGTGCAGGTTGGGGTAGATTGGCTATTCTGAATTACACATAGTGTCCAGGGATGTGCAGGCTAGGTGGATTAGCCACAGCAAATGCACGGTTACAGAGATAAGGTAGGGGAGTGGGTCTGGGTGTGATGTTCTTCAGAGGGTCGGTGTGGACTCGAGAGACCAAATGACTTGATTCCACACTATAGGGATTCTGTGATTCTATCATCATTGGGAAGAATTAATGAGAAATCTGCTGTTTCACTTTGTACTGTGGCTTTTAACAATCTCTATTCTAGACACACAAGTCTTTTAAGACTTCAACAAAACTGCAGAGCAAGGTTGTTTTTCAGTCAGATGGAGTGACGAGTAGACCCATTAGAAGAGAGTAAATACATTCAGTCGGCTGCTGACAATCTGCATTTAGCCAGTATTTAATACCTTCGGTAATCAGAAATCACACTGACTAATATTACACAATCCCTATAAAAATAAAAAGCTCTCTTATTGTTGCTAACTCCTGCCTGCACATCCCCAATCTTTCTGTTCCAAAGCTCATTTACATTTCAGTTAATACTGGCTGGTTAATGTTAAATATGTTACAGTGTGCTTGAGTAAATCCCAAATTCCTGCTTTAATATCAAATTCTGGTCCCTCACTTTAGGGTCAATTGTTAAGTCAGATGGTTTAATATATTGTGCAATTACTTCAAGGACTATTTTCGTACAATTGTCTGATTGTGGAAATTGGTTCATTTATATCATGGGTGGCTTCTGCAGCAGTCAGGCCAATACATCAAATAAGTGCAGACAGAAAATTGTTGTTTGTAACATCACTACACGTCTCTCTCACTTGGTATCCATACATCTCTCTGTTGGAGCTGGCATTTTCGGTTGAGATATTAAACCGAGACCCAGCCCATTTGCACTAAAGATCCCAGGGAAAGAGGATGGTCTACCCAATATTTTTTTCTCAATCAACATATTGCTTAACATATGAGGAATGTTGAGGACTCTGGGACTATACTCAATGGAGTTTAGAAGGATGAGAGGGAATCTGATTGAAACTTACAGAATACTGAATGGCCTGAACAGAGGAGCTGTTGAGAAGGTGTTTCCAATGGCAGGAGAGACAAGGACCCGAGGGCGCAGCCTTAGAATAAAGTGAAGACCCTTTGGAACAAAGATAAGGAGAAACTTCTTCAGTCAGAGAATGGTAAATCTGTGGAATTCACTGCCATAGAGGCTGTGGAGACCAGGTCATTGAGTATATTTAAGATGGAGATAGATAAGTTCTTGATTACCAAGAGGGATCAAAGGTCATGGGGAAAAAGCAGGAAAATGGGGTTGAAAAACCTATCAGCCATGATTGAATGGCAGAGCAGACTCAATGGGCCAAATTTCTGCTCCTATGTCTTATTATCTGGTTATTAACACATTGCTGTTTGCAAAAACATGCACAAAATTGACTGCTGTGTTACTTACATTTCAAAGTACTTATTTGGCTCTGAAGTGCTTGAGGACATCCTGAGGTTGTGAAAGGTGCTATATAAATGTAAGTTCTTCATTTTTTCTGTTTCTTTTTTATTTCTCTATCCCTCTCACTTGTATCATTGAGAGTCCCTATCTCTTCTTCCTACTTTCCCTTTCTCCAACCACAGGAAGAAAAACAATATTTAAGATGCAACATAGCATCTGCTAATACTTTATATTTTCATTTGCTTTTCAACAAAGTACCTGTGGAATATTTTTCAAACTGATGCTAATTTCCTCTTGTATTTGCAGCCTGGAGCTAACAAAGCGGAGAAGTTTGACTGTGTGAGTATATCACAAACAGCAGTATACAAACAAAATCAGTGATTTACCTTGAGGCTCTTTAATCTGGTAGGATACATGCAAACATCTCATAATCTGACTGGAGATGCAGAAGATCAAATTTGCTGAACTTAAATACATGCTTGCATGATTGGACTGTTTAAATTTAAAAGGCAAGATTGGCACTGTTAGGATAGCAAAAAACACTAGAGATATCTCTACAACAGCTTCATAAAGTGCAAAAAACTCCACATTATTAACCTCATCTCTGTGTTACCTTGTGTAATCCATCACTATTGGTTCATGGTATGCATTCAATGCTTGTCGTGTTTTTTCCAACTATATATTATTGCCACTAAATAGGTAAACTGTGCCTTTGTAGGTGAGTTCCCGTGTAATCTGAACTCTAAAGATTAGATAACTCTTCAGTAATCACACCCAGCGATCCGTTATTCTTTAGCAATGCTACACTATGTGTCTCATCAGATGTGGGCCCACTGTGAACACCCAAAGCATTGACTGGTTTCAAACAGTGATACAGTAGTACTCTCCTTTTCATGATTAGATGCCCTCCTGACATATTGGTAAGTAACATCGCAAATGTACATAATCTGATTCCACTCTATGTTGCTTAATGCTAATCACACTTAAAATTAAAATGATTTTTTGTTAGATATATTTAAATTACAGACAATGCCTGCATAACAGGAATCAAAAGTATCTTATAAAGGATTTCCCACGGACTCTAAAGGAAGCTTAAATTTTGCCAGACCTACATGATTCTGACATGCAGCTGTGCTTTCCATCCTGTCTGTAGCAGAGTAGCCTCACTGTTTTTGAAATGGGAGCCTGGCTCTAAAGTTTCTGTTTTTGTTTACACAGGTTATGAATTTTCTGAATAAGATGGCTGGTAATGAATATGTGGGCTTCAGCAATGCTACGTAAGTACCAAACTGCTTTCCTATATCTGCCAAATTTCATGCCTCTAACAGTGGTTTGCTGTTAAACTGAGGATACTTCGCTAGTGAGCCCACTACCGTCCTTTCAGCTTTGCTCATCTGTGCCTGTTTTACTTCAAGAATGTACCTTGTGGGTTCATGATCCACTCCAGGACTCATTACATAATCTATGCTGAGAATTGCAGTACAATACTGAGGATGTGCTGCAACACCAGAAGTTTTGTCTTTTGACATTAAACCAAAACTCCCACACATTGCTTCATGTGAATGTATAGGTTCTTGAGGCACCAGTGAGCTTTCCTTGGTATCCTGGCAAAATTTCTCCCTTGATCAAGATCAAAGAAATGAATTAATTGTTCATTATTTTGTTCATTGTGGGCAAATTACCTGCATGTTTTCCAGAACAGTAGTAATTGTGTTTATCACTAGAGTAGCTCCTAGTCTGTAAAGTTCTTTGGGAATATCCTAAGGATGTGAAAGGTGCTATGTAAATACAGTTTTACAGGCTTGTGCCTTGTCCCCCTATATTGTCCATTCCTAAAAATGTTATTTTGAGCCATGAGAACAGTATCAACTAACTTCATTTTTCAAATGGTTCCAGACAACAGAGTATAAGGTCCTGTGGTGCAGTGGTAGTGTCTCTATCCCTGATCCAGGAGGCCATGGTCCATCTGTTCTAGAGATACATCCTAATATGTTTGAGCAGGTTGGTTGATAGGACTCTTTTTTGGTGCAGTGGTAATGCCCCTACTTCTGGACCAGGAGGCTCAGGTTCAAGTCCCACTGCTTCCAGAGGTGTGTGATAGTAACTCTGAACAGGTTGATTAAAACAGAAAATAGAGAATAATAATCATTCCCTTTGAACCACTGGAGGATCAAGCAATGAGCTTGTTTATTCGTTCAGTTTTGAGTTTTGATGCAAGAATCACGACCTTGGGTGGCACAGAGTGATTAGCGCTGCTGCCTCAGTGTCAGGGACTCAGGTTCAATTCCAACCTAGGGGGACTGTGTGAAGCTTGCATGTTCTCCCAGTGTCTGCATGGGTTTCCTCCAGGTGCTCCGGTTTCCTCTGACAGTCCAAAGATGCGCAGGTTAGGTGGATTGGCCATGGTAAATGTGGAGTTATGGAAGTAGGGTGGGTTGCTGAGGGTCAGTGCTAATTCAATAGGCCAAAAGGCCTCCATCTGCTCTGGAGGGATTCTATGATGTTATTGGGGTTCAGAGGGAATGTGGGACATTAAGCATTATTCCAAGTATTAGGGATTTAAGTTATGAAAGAAGATTAAGGAAGTTATTTCTTCAGAAGAGAGAACTTTGAGATGATCAATTACATTTTTGTTGGTTCCAAAAGGGGCCGACAAATATTACTGAGCCAAATTATTTCTTGTGGAAAGGGACTCAAATCCTTGAGGACACAAGTTAAACATAAAGGAGTTAGACAGAAAGAAAGTCAGGGGTGACATTTTCACTCAAAAAAGTAATTGCGTGGTGGAATAAGTTACCAGAGAAGAGTGAAACATACAGTATCAACAGGAACAACAAACAACAGCCCTAATAATCTGGGGCTGGGGGAATCTGCCAGTCTGTTGCTGTTGTCTGGGAATTTCTAAACAGTTGAATAGAAAATAGTTAATTTACAAAAAAAAGCCAAAAGTGCTTTCCTATTGCTGAAAATTCTTATTTCCATTCAACACTTATCTTCTTTCCATGAAGCTGGTTAAGTTCTGGTATTAGGACTGACTGCAAGTCATTAATATTGCATTTTTTTCCTTTCCATAATTAAGGTTTCAATCAGAAAAAGAGACAGGAGACAGGAATTTTGCCATTGGATACTACTTGAAAGAGAAGAAGGTAGGTCAAAAGGCAGACAATAAACATCTGTAGTGTTCATTAAGTTCTTAAGTTGCTGTTGTAGAGATGGGAGGTTTGGGTTACAGCGTGTTAAAATATATATAGCTAGAATAATAGGCGAAAGTGAGGACTGCAGATGTTGGAGATCAGAGTCAAGATTAGAGTGGTACTGGAAAAGCACAGCAGGTCAGGCAGCATCCGAGGAGCAGGAAAATCGACGTTTCAGGCAAAAGCCCTTCATCAGGAATATGAATCCTTGACCTTTTACTCTCCCATCTGCAATGAGGCTGGTTTCAAACACCAGTTCCATCACTGTGTGTTCCTGCAATAACTTGGTATTGATGTAAAAGTACTCCTTTAAACATTATTCTGTTGGGCGAAAGGCCAGCTGATCTCAGAAATCTGTTAGAAAACAAAAACACGTATCAGAGTTACTCCTTAGTAGACCCATCTGGCACTCTCCTTCAATCAGCTCAAGTCAATTGAGCTCATTTTGATTATACTGCACGGGCCCCATCTGTGGGCGAGAGGCAGGTGTTCAAGTCACGCCTGTTCTAAAGGTGTGCCATAACACGTCTGAACAGGTTGATTTAAAAATGTTATGCTGCTTGTGAGCATTCAGTAAGACAGGAAACTGAACTGGTCTTTGACCGAAATCCTAGTACTGCAGCTTTGATTATTGATGTGAGGAACTCGGAAGTATATTTAATAAAATAACCCTTGCTTATCTTTCCCTCCCTAGTGCTTTCCAGAAGGTGTTGATATGATCGCTACATTAGATTTCTACTTCCAGGTAATTAGAGCACCCCCTGTTGATGTTGGCGTTGAAAAACCAGCTGGATAGGTGCCCAGCCCTCATTGAGATGGTTGTAATCTAACCATACAACAGCGATGACACTTAATAAATACTCAATTATCTGTAACTGACATACCAATTAGATCGCTGTCCATTTGGTATTTGTTTCCGTCCAACATTGTTGACTGATGTCTTGGTTTTGTTTTCCTTCTAAATCATAATCCTAGCACAAATAGAGACATTTCTACCTCAGTACAACCTTTATCACTAAATTACAGGAATTAAACAAAGGGATCCAAAGTACAAAGGGATCTGAGAGTGCTAGTTGAGGATTCTCTAAAGATAAACATGCAGGTTGAGTCCGTGATTAAGAAAGCGAATGCAATATTGTCATTTATCTCAAGAGGGTTGGAATATAAAAGCACCGTTGTGCTACTGAGACTTTATAAGGCTCTGGTTAGGCCCCATTTGGAGTACTGTGTCCAGTTTTGGTCCCCACACCTCAGGAAGGACATACTGGCACTGGAGCATGTCCAGCGGAGATTCACACGGATGATCCCTGGAGTGGTAGGTCTAACATATGAGGAACGGCTGAGGATCCTGGGATTGTATTCATTGGAGTTTAGAAGATTAAGGGGAGATCTAATAGAAACTTACAAGATAATACATGGCTTGGAGAGGGTGGACGCTAGGAAATTGTTTCCGTCAGGCGAGGAGACTAGGACCCGTGGACACAGCCTTAGAATTAGAGGGGGTAAATTCAAAACAGAAATGCGGAAACATTTCTTCAGCCAGAAAGTGGTGGGCCTGTGGAATTCTATGCCCCGGAGTGCAGTGGAGGCCGGGACGCTAAAAGACTTCAAGGCAGAGATTGATAAATTCTTGATGTCACAAGGAATTAAGGGCTACGGGGAGAATGCGGGTAAGTGGAGTTGAAATGCCCATCAGCCATCATTGAATGGCGGAGTGGAATCGATGGGCCGAATGGCCTTACTTCCGCTCCTATGTCTTATGGTCTTATGGCTTCAAATGGCAGGAGAATCTCATTAACTTGATATGAAGCTGAAAAGTTTTAAATGTCCAATGATCTCTATTGAAATCTTTCTCTCCATTACTTCATACTTTTGTTTCCCTCTATTACTTCCCTTTTACTCACAGCATATTCTCAGTTTCCTTTCTGTCGAATTCCAATGCTCCTCAGTTCTGCCTTACTTTTGGGAGCTCTTCTGTACTACCGGTGACTCCACATTGACTTCCCACCAAAACAATGAATTTGTATACGAGGCCAAAATTCCTACTTGCTGTCTCCGTGAATGGCAACAGATTAGCGGTTTCACGCACCTCAAGAATTGATTGGTATTAGTGATTTTTCCTTTAAACGTCCATTCAGGAAGGCTGTAGTGCGGACCGGGATAGCCGGACTCCCTGTGATTCCTTGCCCAGTGAGATCTTCAGCAAGCCGCTTCCCGCGCGCACGCCAAAAGCGCGAGGCCCAGAGTGAGCAGCCACGTAGGAGGGAGGGTGCACCATAACGGAGAGCGTGTTGTCATGGTAGCAAGTCGCTTCAGCCCGTCCAGCTATGCCACTTTCTCTGTCTCTCATCGAATGATGTTACATCGGAGGCCGTTCGGCCCCCTTGTATACGTCCTGGTTCTCTCTGAACAGACAAATAATGGATCCGCCTTTCTCCCAGTAAACCTGCATCACTTCTTTCTCAGATAATAATTCAATTCACTGAGTACCTGATTGACCTTGCCTCCACCGCACTCGAGATCATTCACCATGTGAAAGAGTTGTGCCTCATGGTACTATTTCTTTCTTTGCCAATTACCTGTAAATTTGAGCTCCTTGTTTACCAATCCTGCCACCAGTGGGAACAATTTCTCCCTATCTATTCTGTTCGGCCCTCTGTCAAAGTTCCTCTCCATAATCTCATTTCTAACGAGAACAACAGTCCCAGCATTTCCAGTCTAGCTATGTCCTCAAGTACCAATCAGCCCCACTCGGACCTTTTACCACCTTTTACTAATCATTGCCTATTGAAGCTTTGTATTCTCTTTTATGTTAACTGCCAGTTTCTCATACTCTCTCTTGCTTCCCTTATTTGTTTTTCAATTCCCCTTTGAACCTTCTATGTTTAGCCTGGGCTACCTGACCTGCTGTGTGTTTCTGGCATTTTCTGTTTTCACATTTCCAATTGCCTGCAATACTTTGCTGTTGTTGTAACTGCCTCATCGTTCAAAAAAGGTCGCTAGCTATCACTGGCTTTAATTTTCTGCAATAACCAAACGTTGACATTAATGGTCTCCACAAAGGACGTCTAAATCACACTTAAGTTTTTTACTTGCTAATCTTTGCATTTGTTTATTTCTACAACACAAGTTTTCCTTTTCTTTTCCTCATTACAGCTGTGTTCGATCGAGGTAACATGTGAGTCAGGTGGAGTCATGGCTGCCACCTTAGCCAATGGGGGAATCTGCCCAATCACAGGAGAGCGGGTCCTGAGCGCTGAGGCAGTGAGGAACACCCTCAGCCTGATGCACTCGTGTGGCATGTATGATTTTTCCGGCGAATTTGCTTTCCATGTAAGCATTTATGCAATAACCTGAGATTACTCCTAATGGAAGCCATTTATGCAATTGATGGCATTACTGCAACTTTTGCAAGGACTTCTGTTTTCTCAGATTCATGCTCTGTGGGTGTGACTGGAACAGTTAATAACCGTTGCTAATCCCTAATTATTTTTTGAGAGGGTGATTGTGAGTTGACATCTTGAACTGCTGCTATCTATATTTTTTTATTTCAAAAATATACTTTATTCATAAAATACTTTGATGATCTGTACAATTGGTCATGCCATACATATGTAAACATTCCATTTATTTGCATACTGAGACAGAGTAATCATTCATATTTACAGGTCTGTACGATTACTCCACATATTTAGCTGGGGGGTCAGCAGGGCCCCCTTACTGTGTCGGCCCCTGTGCTTAGGCAGGCAGACGTTACACCGCGCCTAGGCGGGGAAAGACAGTCTTTCCCCATCGTGCCTTGGCGGCAGCTGCCCCAAGCTTCAGTGCGTCCCTCAACACGTAGTCCTGGACCTTGGAATGTGCCAGTCTGCAACACTCAGTCGGGGTCACTTCCTTCAGCTGGAAGATCAACAGGTTTCGGACCGCCCAGAGAGCGTCCTTCACCGAGTTGATGATCCTCCAGGCACAGTTGAAGTTCGTCTCAGTGTGCATCCCGGTGTCACGGTGCTGCTCGGGACGAACCTTGACAAACAACACTGCATTCCTCTCCAGACTACCTATGCATAGGCACATTCCAGAAGGAGGTGTGTGACAGTCTCGACCCCCCATAGCCGCTTCGAGGGCAGCGTGCAGTGCGGCAGAGAGTCCGGGCGTGCATAAAGGACCTCACAGGCAGAGCCCTTCTCACCACCAGCCAAGCCATGTCTTGGTGCTTGTTGGGAAGTTCTGGCGATGAGGCATTCTGCCAAATGGCTTTGACAGTCTGCTCAGGGAACCACTCGATAGGATCCGCCCTCTCCTTTTCCCGAAGGGTCTCAAGGACACTACGTGCTGACCACTTCCTGATGGACTTGTGGTCAAAGGTGTTTTTCTTCATAAATTTCTCCACAAAGGACAGGTGGTATGGAACGGTCCAACCACTCGGAGTGTTCCGCGGCGGCGAGGCGAGGCCCATCCTTCGCAACACCGGGGACAGGTAGAACCTCAGTACGTAGTGACACTTGGTGTTTGCGTACCGGGGATCCACGCACAGCTTGATGCAGCCACACACAAAGGTGGCCATCAGGGTGAGGGTGGCATTGGGTGTATTTTTCCCCCGTTCTTTATACAGGTCTTTTACATTGTGTCCCTTCGGACCCGGTCCATCTTTGATCTCCACATGAAGTGGAAGATGGCCCGGGTGACTGCGGTGGCACAGGTTCTGGGGATAGGCCAGACCTGTGCCACGTATAACAATACTGAGAGTACCTCACACCTGATGACCAGGTTTTTCCCGGCGATGGAGAGCGACCGTTGCTCCCATCTGCTCAGTTTCTGTCTCATCTTCCTGATCCGCTCCTCTCAGGTCTTGGCCATTTCCCCAGCCCCACCGAACCAAATACCCAGCACCTTCAGGTGGTCGGTCCTGACAGTGAAGGGGCTAGAGGATTGGTCGGCCCAGTTCCCGAAGAGCATGGCCTCGCTCTTGCCTCAGTTTACCTTGGCCCCCGAGGCCCGCTCGAACTGGTCACAGATGCACATGAGTCTGTGCACGGACAGCGGATCCGAGCAGAAAACGGCGACGTCATCCATGTACAGGGAGGCTTTAACCTGCACTGACAATGTTGGTGTAGAGCAGTCTGATCCAATTAGCGATTCCCTCCCCGAAGCCCATTTTGGAGAGGACATCCCTCATATATGTATGCGATATCCTGTCAAAGACTTTCTCCTGGTCCAGGCTGATGAGGCAGGTGTCCACCCCCCTGTCCTGCACGTAGGCAATCGTATCTCGGAGGAGTGCGAGACTCTCAGCGATCTTCCTGCCCGGTACAGCACAGGTTTGGTCAGAGTGGATCACCGACCCCAGAGCAGACCTGACCCGGTTGGCGATGACCTTTGACAAGATTTTGTAGTTTGTGTTTAACAGTGAGATTGGTCTCCAATTTCTAATTTCCTCCCTCTCCCCCTTCTGCTTGTAGATGAGGGGGATGATGCCTTTCCTCATGGATTCACTCATGGTACCTGCCCGAAGCATACTGACATACACCTCCAGTAGGTCCTGGCCAATCAAGTCCCACAGAGCAGAATAGAGCTCAACCGGTAAGCCGTCGCTTCCGGGAGTTTTATTCTTTTCGAAGGACTCGAGGGCCTTGGTCAGCTCGTCCAGAGATAGCCTGAGATGACGTTACCGAGCCATCTTCTTCCTTCAGGCTGCTGAGCATGGAGCTCTCTTTGTGCACCTTCTGGAAGAAGAAAAGTGAGCATGTCTCGTCCTGCTCCATCGAGCGGACCCTGGACCGGAAGATTATCTTGGAGGCCTCCGAAGCAAAGAGCGAGGCTTGCTGACCCTTCACCTCCTGGAGGTCCTCCGTGACATCCACCCCCATCGTCTGCAGTCTGCATACTTCCCTGGAGCTGGGACAGTTTTCCCCGCCTCTCTCTCGCCTCCTGAACACCTTTGAGGATGAAGAACCTCTTGATGTTCCCTTTTACTGTTTCCCACCAGTCCGCTGGGGACTCAAAGAGGGGCTTCATGGTTGTCCAACCTGCGTAATCACTCTTGAGCTCCTCAATGTTTCCCAGGGTCAACAGCTTAGTGTTCAGTTTCCACGTTCCCTTACCAGCCTGCTGCTCATCCTGTAGGTGACAGTCGGCCGGCAGGAGGCAGTGCTGTGCTTTTCCAGTGCCACGCATTTTGACCATGTAGATTTACCACCCAGTCTAAACCAGTTCAGATAATATTGGCTTTGACAAAGGGTCAGTTAGACGCGAAACATCAGCTCTTTTCTCTCCTTACAGATGCTGCCAGACCTGCTGAGATTTTCCAGCATTTTCTCTTTTGGTTTCAGATTCCAGCATCTGCAGTAACTTGCTTTTATCCGGATAATATTCGCCTTTATTCTGCCAATAGGGATGCGATTAAGATTATGAAGAATATGGACAGTGTGAATAGAGAGCAGCTGTTTCCCCTTGGTTGAGGGGTCAATCACAAGAGGGCATAGTTTTAGGGGTAAGGGGCAGAAGATTCGAAGGAAATTTTGAAAAAAACATTTTCACTCAACCGGTGGTAAGAATCTGGAATGCACTGCCTGGGAAGGTAGTGGAGATTGGAAACGTACAACCTTTAAAAAATATTTGGATGAGTACTTCAAATATATTAACATTCAAGGATATGGGCCAAATACTGGAAATTGGGATTAGCACACTTTTAGTGGTAGTTATGTTGGTGCTTACTCAAAGGGCTGAAGGGCCTTTTCTGCACTGTCTGAATGTATGAAACTCCCATCGGGAGCCTCACGAGTGTGTGAATAAATTAACCCTTTCTGTGGTCCTTCTAATCTTTTTGATTATAAACAAAGAAGTTGGTTACAAAGTCATTAATTGCTATTTGCCTATATGCAGTTACACGAGCGATGAGTGGTGAGTTTTAAATTGCTAAAATAAGTGATGTTACAAAGACTGTTCAGTTAAGTCATAAATAATAGTAATATCAATTGGTGAGATCACATGTTTTTGGGCAGTTGGAACCTACAAATGAATGTATGTCAATAAGACACAATTTTGAGTGAAGATGAGTACTGCCATTGCAATGCTGATCCTGAGCCCGACGATGGCTGAGAATAATTTCTAAAAACCCCCCATTGTGAATCTGAGAGACCGTAAAGGACCCATTCAATCTGTGCTGAATTCAGAAAATTGAGAGATCTTAGTTGGGAGCTGTTGCCAGCAGGACAATTGGCTTCAGCACTTCTGATCTGTAAGTGGAAAACCAGCCAATTCTGATAGTTATTTTGCAGTTCCAACTGGAAAGTGTCTTCCATATCAGTTACACATTTATCTGCAAAAGCAGGAGGCAACGCAAGAATGAAAGAGTAAAATTAATAAGATTGGCAAATCCCACAGACACAGATTGCCATGTAGAAACATAATGTTGAGGTTACATCAGAGACCTGGCTCAAGGAAGGTCAGGACTGGGTCTGAATTTTCTTGAAGTTGTTCAGGAAAGATAGGAATGCACAAAAGTGTGGTAGTAATGACCAGGAAAGCATTGCACTGCTGGAGGAAAAAGAATGTCTCAGAAAGATTGAGGTCAGATTTGATTTGGCTAGAGCTAAGGAACAAAAAAAGAACAATTACATTGTTCAGTTCACTATTTCTACTGGCTCAATAGAGAGGGTGAGCTAAGGAAACCATGATGTGGAAACATTTGGGTGGAGATGAGAAATGATAAGGCAAGAGATCACTTGTGATGGTATACAGGCCCCTGACAGTAACCATATACAGTAGTAGGGTATAAAGTCTCAGAAAAAGAAAAATAGACCAGTAGAGTTATCATGCAGTGCAGAATCACTTTTAAGATCTGTCTTTAATTCATTTTGCCAAAGTAACTTTGTTCTCTAAGTACTCATCAGTATCTCATTATCAGTCTAAGTAAAGTTTTTGAAATTGGTCAGATTAAGAGAGCTTTCAACAAGTCTTTTTTTTCCTAATACTTTCATAACTCTGTGTTTCCACAGAGTTTCTACATTCATTCGCACCAGCCAATGACACATTAAGCTATTTACATTTTTTGCCAAATTTTCTTGTTCAGGTTTTGTTTCAGCAGGGATTTTATTCCATAGTATCTTTCATTCATATTTGAATGTCGATCGTGATTACCTAGCTATCTGGCTGGGGGGACCATCAATGGGGGCAGGAGCTTTCTAGGCAAGCTCGGTTCAGGCTTTACCCAACATCTATTCAGGCATATTTTGCAACAAGGGGATAGGAGCCACTGGGCAGCACTTAAAAGCAGTAACTGCAGCAGCACTTTTTTCCACTCCTTAGCTCAGGCACTGAGACCATTTGGCACTCTCCTTACCATCCATCCTGGCTACAATCAGCAAAGCTCAGATGAGGCCAGGAACATTGACCAGCATGAATCAGATTTTGCCAACCAAACCAAACTGTGGCTGAAATTATTTCCAGTTCCTGAAACTCTCCAGCAGCTTTTTCATGTTGTGGCTTCTCCTACCCAGTAGAGTAAAGCTATTTAGTTGGTGTCTCATATGTGAGTTTATTATCCAGCTGGAAGATGTGGCCTAACAACATGGCATTAATGATTTGTCTATTGTCTTTGGTGTTTGTCACATACGTTTTCTTGTGTGTGTGCAGGTTGGCCTTCCAGCAAAATCTGGTGTTTCTGGTGGTGTTCTGCTGGTAGTGCCCAATGTGATGGGCATCATGTGTTGGTCTCCTGCCTTGGACAAAGTTGGAAATAGTGTGAGAGGTATCGATTTCTGTCAGGTAAGAGATCACAACAGAGTGAGACTCCACAACTCAATAGAATTAGTGAGAGCAGCATATCTCATTCAGTAACAGTCCAACTTTGTAATGCCACCGAACATCCAATGGTGTTGTGAATGTTTGTCACAGAATAAATAAAATCCATTACGGATCTTCCAGTCACAGTACCACCAGAGGTGCATTTGCCAGTGGGAGGCAGCTCAATGCATCCACATTTGCTACTTGGCCTTTTGGACAGTGTTTCAACTTTTAATTAAATGCACTTAGTATTAAAGCCCACCGCTGAATGCAGCCTGAAGCTATGGGCAGCACTGCCTTGTCCTCTTTAAGTACATCTAGCAGGGGTTTGTGGTCCTTTAAATATTACAAATTTACGTTTGTAAAAGTATTGGTGAACTTCCTGACTCCAAATATGACTGCTAAACCTTCCTTCTCTATCTGAGCACATTTACACTCTGTGTTAGCCAAAGTCCGGGATGCATACACTGTTGGGCATTCCTCTCCATTAGGCCACCTCTGAGCTAATACTACCCCGATGCCGTATGGGGAGGCATCACATATCAGTACCAAATCTTGCTTGGGATCACAGTGTGCTGACACCTTAGAGGATGATAGCTGTTTCTTCACTTCCCTGAAAGCTCTGGCTTGGCCAAGCGACCCTTTCCAAGGCTGGCTTGGGGTAGACCTTGTAAAACGTTCTCCATTATCCGCTGAAAAATTGCACAGGCTAACGATACCCCAAGTGGCAGTTTGGTATATTGGTACAAACTCTTATGGGTATTAATAGAAGCATTCTTCTGGGAATCCTCAGGTAACTGCAATTGCAAGTACACTCATGTCCAGCTTCATGAAGGACAGCCTCCATGCCAGTGTTGCATGTAAATCCTCTATGCGAGGGATTGGATATTTATCCAACTATGCAAAGCAGTTTACCTTTTGTTTAAAATCTCCACAAAGGGGAACTGACCCATCGGGCTTCACAATCAGTACGCCCGGTGCTGCCCATTCCGCAAACTGGACTGGTCTGACGATTCCCTCCCTTTCCAGGCTCCTGATTTATGCCTCTACTTTTGCCCATAGGGCAAATGGCACTGGGCGGGCCTTGCAGAATCATGCAATTGTTTCTTGGTCAACATGCTAGGTGGCTTTGGCTCCTTTGATAGTGTCTAGACATTTCTGAAAAACTTACAGGTATTTAATTCAGACTTCACTCAGGCAGCCATTTCCTAACCAAAAATGTTGAGTTAATCTCTGTGAATCTTTCTCAACCAATTTTGCCCCATCGGGCTTGGGCCCAAGCCTTTTACCACAATCAATGGTAACTGCACCAGCTGCTTCTCACAAGAGACTGGAATCAAAGTTGCCCCCTTAATCTGTAAGGTTCCCAGTACAGGTTCTCAGTCTAGCCGAGGTCTTGCACAAACTTAAGGGTTGAGGTCCAGAGCAAATTTTGTTCTGTGATCACTGAAACTGCCACGCCGGTATTGGCCTCCTTTAGAACCAGGTGACCATTTAACCAGACATTTATTTAACTGTTTCAAACCGGATTTAAGCGGACTTTCCAGGGTATGCACTCTGCTGGATACCAGCCGATAAGTTCTGTTACTCTTTTGCCATCTCGAGTTGGCCTGGACCCTGAAGAAGATTTTAATCACTTGGCTGGAGTGTGGCTTTGTTTTGGGTTTTGCTGTGGGCTGACCTAGAGCCCCTCTGTTCAGCACATGTCCTGAGTGATTGCCTTCACTCAAGTGGTGTCCCCCAAGCCCAGTCAGATTGGTGTCCACTTCCATTGGAATTGAAAATGTGTTGCTGGAAAAGTGCAGCAGGTCAGGCAGCATCCAGGGAACAGGAGAATCGACGTTTCGGGCATAAGCCCTTCTTCAGGACTTCCATTGGAATACCCTGTAACTTGTATGCTCCACTTGCTGAATTTTCCGATGATAATGCCAGTTTTCATGTCCAGTTGGCCTTCAGCTAGTAGGCGCTTTTGCAGGGTTAAATCATTAATCCTCCTCTTGTTATCTCTGAAATAATTCCACATAAGCTGGTATCCTGTTACCAAGTCATCCTTTATTTACACGGGGAGAGTGCTTGACACTGATCCAGCTTCTTCAGAGCCAGCTCTCTCAGTGAACAAAACTCCTGACACACCCATTTATGTGTCAGCCAGAGCTCCCTTATTGGATCAGATTGGGGCTGTTAATTAGGGAACTCATATTCTATGATGACCACCTGGCTGACCTCATTACAATCACAACACAATTATCTCCCTTTTATGTATATGTCCACGTCTTACCTGAACTTAATTGAGCAAATCCTTTCAGGGAGTGATTGGTCCTTTATGTTTCAGGAGCTGGTTTCTCTGTTCAACTTTCACAACTATGATAATCTGAGGCATTTTGCCAGGAAACTAGACCCACGGAGAAACGGAAGTGAAGTCAAGGTAAGAAATCTGATGAGTCCACATCTGAGAATACACTGTGTGCCAGCTACTCCAGCTCTTGGCTCAGTTGATACACTTTCACCAGGGCTAACCCACAGCCAGAGACAAGCTGCTGCACAATCACTTCCAGAAAGAAAAAAAGAAATCCTAAACTATTTCCTACCCCAAAATATATGAAAGTCATCTGATAATTCCTGACTTCAATTGCTAAGTTGTTTATACAGAAATATGGAAATAACCCTCTCTTTGCCCTCAACTAATGTTTTGGGTTTTGCTGTGGGCTGACCTAGAGCCCCTCTGTTTCCTGCCCTCTCCTCAGTTCATAATGTTACTTTATATCCCCTATTTCCTGTTAGTCCATGCAAGTGCTCTTTGCCCTTAATTAAGCCGTTCACTTTGACAATCTTTCCCTCCACATTGCCATGTTGATGTAGTTTCTGCTTTGCAAGTGGAATTCTGCAATGTGCTGTGGACAAGAATTTGTGACCTTAAAAAATATCACAAGAATGTCTGCCCATGGAAAACAGCAGTGTCCCAGCCTCCAGAGAATCAGATAGGAGCTAGGAGCAGTGCTGTATTTGTCCATGAATGCAGGCACCACTGTCAGTTTGAAATAAGTGTGGACATGGAAGAACATTTTGATTTATTACTTTTTAGATCAGATAATATTTACATAGTACTTCCTTCTAGAAGATCAAATGGATGTGGAGAAATCATGATGGTGTAGAAAGTACAGGGAGGAACATTCTGAGTTTGTTCTTACTGTTATAACTAAGCATTTAAATAGAAACCAAAGAACATGAAATCTTTTAAAAACAAATGCTATTTTGTTGATTCTACCAGGAGGAATCAGTGGTGAACTTGCTCTTTGCTGCATATAGTGGTGACATAGCTGCACTGCGCAGGTAAGTAAGAGCTGCTAATTTGACTATCAATTATAAATTACCTTCCTATTGAAGGGACATGAGAGAAATAATTACAGGTTATGAACCATAATACTTGCAGAATTTTTTAAAAAAACAAATAAAGAACTAAGTAAATAAAATAGACATGCAGGGCCAGGCGATGAAGGGCTTATGCCTGAAACGTCGACTCTCCTGCTCTTTGGATGCTGCCTGACCTACTGCGCTTTTCCAGTGCCACACGTTTCAACTCTGATCTCCAGCATCTGCAGTCCTCACTTTCTCCTCCCCAATGTGTTGTAACTGCATGATGCGCGAGGTGGTGGATCACATTGTGGTTCAAAGTGATCACATCTGTAGCAAGTGCTGGTTGTTTCATGAGCTGGAGCAAGAGCTTCAAATGCTGCGATAGATCAGGGAGGGGGAGAGTTACCTGGATGCTGTGTTACAGAAGGCAGTCACATCTCCTAGATTAACTACCTCGAATTTGGTCAGTGGCCAGGGACAGGAGGGTGTGAGTATGAGCGAGGCAGGTGGAGGCATCCAGGAGGTAATGATATAGGAGCCTCAGCCCTTGAGCTTGTCAGCAGGTTTGAGAGTCATACTCCCTGTGTGGACAAGAGCAGGGGCTGTAGGGAGGATAAGCAATTTGACCTCAGCACTGAGGTACAAAAGAGAAATGTAGTTATGGAGAAAATTACTGGAATGCGATTTTTTGAGAAGGTTTGTAGCTCAGGTTGAGGATCAGTTTGTAAATTTGCTCGCTGAGCCGGTAGGTTTCTTCTCAGATGTTTCGTCACCATGCCAGGTAACACCATCAGTGAGCCTCCATTGAAGCACTGGTGTACCGTTTCACTTTCTATTTATGTGTCTTGGTTTGTTAAGGTGGATGGTATCATTTCGGGTTCTTTTTCGGAGTTGGTAAATGGGGTCCAAATCAATGTGCTTATTGATGGAGTTCTGGTTTGAATGCCAGGCCTCTAGGCCTTCCCATGTGTGTCTCTGTTTAGGCTGTCCCTGGATGAATGTATTGTCCCAGTCGAAGCAGTATCCTTCTTTGTCTGTGTGTAAGGATACTAATGATAGCTGGTCATGTCTTTTGGTGGCTAGTTGGTGTTTGTGTATCCTGGTGGCTAGTTTTTTGGAATCAGCTATAATGGGATTATAATTGAGTAAAGGTAACTACAAAGACATGAGGGAGGAATTGGCTAGAGTTGATTGGAAGGGGAGCCTACCAGGGAAGATGGTGGAGCATCAACGGCAGGAGTTTCTGGGGGTAATTCAGGAGGCACAGCAGAAATTCATCCCAAGGAAGAAGCAACATGCTGAGGGGAGGATGAGGCAACCTTGACTGACATGGGAAGTCAGGAACAGCATAAAGACAAAAGAAAAAGCAAACAATGTGGTGAAGATTAGTGGGAAGCGAGAAGATTGGGAAACCTTTAAAAACCAGCAAAAGACAACTAAAAAAGCAATAAGGGGGAAAAGATGAAATGAGGTTAAGCTAGCTGGTATTGTAAAAGAAGATTGTAGGAGGTATTTTTAGATATTTAAAAGGTAAGAAAGAGGCAAGGGTGGACATTGGACCACTGGAAACAAGACTGGAGAAGTAGTAATGGGAAACAAAGAAATGGCAGAGGAACTGAACAGGTACTTTGCATTCGTTTTCCCAGTGGAAGACACCAGTAGCATAGCTGAAAATGTGTTGCTGGAAAAGCGCAGCAGGTCAGGCAGCATCTAGGGAACAGGAGAATCGACGTTTCGGGCATAAGCCCTTCTTCAGTAGCATACCAAAACGTCAAGAGGGTCGGGAGGCAGTGATTAATGGAGTGGCCATTACTAAAGAGAAGGTGCTGAGGAAGCTGAAAGGTCTGAAGGTGGATAAATCACCCAGACCAAATGGACTATTCCCCAGAGTTCTGAAGGAGATAGCTGAGGAAATTGTGGAGGCATTTGTGGTGATCTTTCAGGAATCACTGGAGTAAGGGAGGGTACCAGAGGACTAGAAAATTGCAAATGTAACATCCCTGTTTAAGAAGGGAGGGAGGCAGAAGATAGGTAACTATAGGCTGGTTAGGCTGACCTTGGTCATTGGTAAGATTTGAGAGTCTATTATTAAGGAGAAAGTGAGGACCGCAGATGCTGGAGATCAGAGCTGAAAATGTGTTGCTGGAAAAGCGCAGCAGGTCAGGCAGCATCCAAGGAACAGGGGAATCGATGTTTCGGGCATGAGCCCTTCTTCAGGCTTTTAAGTGGGAGGATTCGAAAGAGAAGTTGTTCAGGGTGAGGACCAGTTCAGTCAGTCGAAGGAGGGTGTCAGTGGAAGGGTACTGGTCGGTACGGCGGGAAAGGAAGAAGCGGAGGGCTTTGAGTCCTTCGTGATGGGGGATGGAGGTGTACAGGGACTGGATGTCCATGGTGAAGATAAGGCGTTGGGGACCGAGGAAGCGAAAATCATGGAGGAGGTGGAGGGCGTGGGTGGTGTCCCGAACGTAGGTGGGGAGTTCTTGGACTAAGGGGGACAAGACCGTGTCGAGGTCCTGAAGATGGGCTCATGCCCAAAACGTCGATTCTCCTGCTCCTTGGATGCTGCCTGACCTGCTGCGCTTTTCCAGCAACACATTTTCAGTCTATTATTAAGGACAAGATTGTGGAGTACTTGGAAGTGGATGGTAAAATAAGGCAGAGTCAGCATGGCTTCATCATGGGAAGGTCATGCCTGACAAATCTGTTAGAATTCTCTGAGGAGGTAACACGCAAGTTCGACAAAGGAGAGCCAGTGGATGTGATCTATTTGGATTTCCAGCTTTGACAAGCTGCCACATAGGAGGCTCCTAAATAAGAGAAGAGCCCATGGTGTTAGAGGCAAGATATTGGCATAGACAGAGGATTGGCTGACTGGCAGAAAGCAGGGAGTGGGGAATGAAAGCGGGTGACCAGTAGAGGTCAACAGGAGTCAGTGTTAGGATCCCATCTATTTACATGATACGTTAATGATCTGGACAAAGGAACTTTGGGCACTGTTGCTAAGTTTGCAGATGACAAATAGGTGGAGGGACAGGTAGTGTTGAGGAAACGATGAGGCTGCAGAAGGACTTGGACAGGCTTGTAGAGTGGACAAAGAAGTGGCAGATGGAATACAAAGAGGGAACGTATTCTGTATTTTGGAAGAATAGAGGTGGAGACCATTTTCTAAATGGTGAAAGACTTTGGAAATCTGAAGCACAAAGGGACTTGAGTCCTAGTTCAGGATTCTCTTAAAGGTTAACATGCAAGTTCAGTTGGCATTTGGGAAGGTAATTGCAATGTTAGCATTCATTTCAAGAGGGTTAGATATAAGAGCAGAGTTGTACTGCTGAGGATGTATAAGGCTCTGGTCAGACTGCATTTGGAATATTGTGAGCTGTTTTGGGCTCCGTATTTAAGGATGAATGTTGGAGGGGGGGTCCAGAGGGCGTTTGCAAGGATATTCCTGGGGATGAAGAGCTTGTCAGATGAGGAGCAGTTGAGGACTCTGGGTCTGCATTTGATAGAGGATAACAGGATGAGGGGAGGATGTCATTGACATTGTACAGAATACTGCTGGCCTGGAGAATGTGGATGTGGAGAAAATGTTTCCATTAAGGAGAGACTGGGACCAGAGGGCACAGCCTCCAAGTGATGGGACAACCCTTTAGAACAGAGAGGAGAAGGAATTTCTTCAATGAGGGTGGGGAACCTGTGGAACCCATTGCCACAGAAGGTTGTTGTGGCCAAGACATTAGGTGTCTTTAAGACAGAGATAGATAAGCTCTTGATTAATAAGATGTATCAGGAGCTACAGGGAGAAGGCAGGAGAATGAGGTTGAGAAATGCATCAGCCATGATCGAATGGTGGAGTGGACTCAAAGGGCCGAATGGCCTAATTCTGCTCCTATATTTTATACATACATGTCGATCTGCCTTTCCTCTGCTAAGTGGAAGTGCTCGGCTTGGATGGGCTGAAGAGGGTAAGGTAGTTCCTGACCTGCACTCAGTTGCACTGGTGCATAGAAGTGCTGTGATCAGGACCACTGCCACAGAGCTCATTTCATTGCCCAGAATGGAAAATCCACCAGGCTGTATAACAATTGGGCTGAAGGTGAATTTCAGTCCTGTTTCTCAGTAAAAACACTTTCATGTTGGCATCTTTTGTTTGCATTCTACATTACTCTCTCTTTTGGCTGCTCCACCCCGTCAGCCATCCAATTTGTAGTCAATATGGCAGGAGAATCTGGAGTTGTGCACTCAGCTGGCACAAGCTTGATGGGATGGGATGGACCAATTGTGTGTCTGTCAGAGATTATATTACAGGCCTGAGGTCTTGCCAAACATGAGCCCTCCTCGATCCACAATCTGACCAAGATGGAAGGTAAACAGGCTGGCATTTACATCTGTTCAAATGTTATCAGGGCTCAAAATAGGCATGTGAAACAGAGGACTGTTTCCATATTCTCCTCTCCTTTTATCAGGAAATGCCTGATTTCAGCTCAGCCTTACTGTTCAACAGCACAAACTAGATGTAAATAGTGCAAGCAAACTACTGCCTCACTGCTTCCATTTGCTGTGTCCCACCACAAATACATAATGTTAATGTTATATTTAAAGTCTCCATTGCATTGAATTTCATTGCAAAATCAAAATTACATTAGTGCCTTTAATGTAGCAAAATGTTACAAGCAGTTTGAATGGAGCATTATTAATAAAATCATTTTGAAACCAAGCCAAATTGGGGCAGAGGAGTTTGAGACCAGTGTGTACTCTGACAGTGTGCTCACTTTTCCAGATTTGCACTCTCTGCCATGGATATGGAACAGAAAGACTATGATTCACGTACACCGCTGCACATAGCTGCAGCTGAAGGTATGGATGAAGTTGTTAACTACTAAAGTAGCAGCATGCCTTCCAATTTTCATTACATTTAGTATCTCTTTCTCCTCTCAGACTGAACACACTCTGGTGTCTGGAGGCAACCAGCTTGAATTCTACCAATTCCACATTGTAGCCATCCACTGGAAAGGGCATGAGAACCACACCACCCAGCTAGTTTTCCCTCTACTGCTCCTCTGTTCATAAAAGTGAAAACACCTAGCTCATGTCCAGCCTATTCATTGATGCTCAGTAGCAGCAGTGTGTACCATCTTCTAGATGCACTGCAGAAATTCACCAAGTCTCCTTAAACAGCACCTTCCAAACCCACAACCACATCCATCTAGAAGGACAAGGGCAGCAGATACATGGGAACACCATCAGCTGCAAGTTCCCTCTAAGCCATTCACCATCCTGACTTGGGGTATATCACTGTTCCTTTAGTGTTGCAGGGTCAAAATCCTGCAACTAGTGGTTCAAGAAGGTAGCTCACCACTACCTTCTCAAAGACAGTTAGGGATAGACAATAAATGCTGGCTTAGCCAATGACTCCTACACGACGTGAATGAAGGCACAACCACCAAGGAAACACTTAACTGGGATGTGCAAGAGACCAGTATTGAAGGTCAAAGGAGGCTACAAAGTAATGAAGGATGAGGTTATGGCGAGGTTTGAAAACAAAGATAAGGATTTAAAAATTATTGCTGTATCAGTTGCCAGTGAAGGTTAGGAAAACAGGGATGATGGGTCAGTAAGATTTAGAGTGACTTACAAAATGGGCACCAGAGTTTTGGATGAGTGTGAGCTTTACATTGGGTGGAAGTGGAAAGTGAGTCAGGCACCAGCTGAAATAGTCTAGTGGTAACATTGGTATGGATGAGGATTTTGGGGGGGTTGAAGTAAGAGCAGGGAGGTGGCATGAAATATTCAGCAAACATCCTACTTAACCTATCAACAGGGGGGAAAAAAAAACTTTCACATCATCAGTGTTCCACAGAAGAGCATCTTCAACTGAACCAGTGAAACATTGCTTCCCACATCAGTTATCCTGTGGTATTGGAGTAAGTCCATCAGTTTAGAGCAACTGCCAAATTTGGAGTTGTTTTCTGCTCCAAGCCTCTACCAATTAGCCATTTTAATTGGTGGAAACTGTTTGAACTCCATTCATAATTGTGATGAGACATTCGTATCATAGGTTCCAACCCATGTTCCAGAAGTGAAACAGTAGGATGTGACCCACAATATATCTATTCCCAGACTCATTGCTATTGCTTTAACACACTTAAATGTTTATTAATTTTATGTAGGTCATGTGGAAGTGGTCAGTTTTCTTCTCGATGGCTGTCGTGTAAACCCCTTTTGCAAGGACAGGTAAGTGAAAAATCGCAGAAGTTGAAGAAATATAAATAAGGTTTAGATCATTCTTGCTCTTCAGTTCAGCTTCAACATGATTTTTTTCCACTCCAACTTTGACTAGTCTAACCTGGAGATGGATATTAGTGTTCTTCCAGTTACAAGTTTAATGAAATATATATTTCGAGCTTGGCTTTCAAACTAGTGGCAAATGGGTGTTGGTTACTTTTGTGAAGGGGTTAAAAGGAAAGGCCAGAGAACCCTGGCTTCATCCACTATGTGTCAGAGAGCACATGACTGCAAGCCCTCTGGAGCATTAATGGAAGATTGGTTGGTTTATACTATGGAGTTTATGACCGGCAGAGTAAACTTTGAAAGGCTTAACTTGCTTTTGATTTAGAATAATCAAAGATTGATCTTAGCTTAGAAAAACCCAGCAATCAAAAGCTTTTTGGTCAGTTTTGGAGGAAATTAAAAATTTGAGGAGACCAGACTGAACTGGGGTTAGAAGCAAATATTGTTACTCACTTAAAAAGGAGCATAAGACAGTTTAGGGAAAACAATTACTTTTGTGTAAAAGTGTAGCTTGTGAAGTTCCTGACCAGGGGTGTACGGTTAAAATTAAACTGCAGATTATTAAAAGACTGACAAAATCTCATCAATCATTCTGTTTTGAGAGTATTCATGTAAGAAGATCTCAGAGTTCACAAAACTGGAGAGAAGCAGTCAAGTCAAACCTGATATAGAAGGATAATATCTCTAGATCTGAAACACTTTAACATGTTGGGAAAATAGATGGGATTGTAAGATCTTTCAACTTATGTTCTAATTTATATAGCTTGGTTTATTATTTTTCTTTTACAATAAAATAGCAGTTCATTACATAAAAGAGAATTTACAGCCCAGGTTTAATTCTGAGATGTGACTTGTCCAGTAGTAATATCAGCTGGGTTCTGCTTCGTATAATCTTGGTATAGATTTAGAGTCTTTTGCTTATGATCTAGGAATGGAATGTAGCAGGACTTTTCCTGAAAGCACTACAATCATTCATTGGATTAAGTTCTAGCAATATGAAAGATGCAAATTTTGGTTACATGCTGCTGCAGTGCAGGTCTGGTATCCTTCCCATTACTGTGACGTAGTTGCACATGTTGGACCACCTTAAGCAAGAAACTCAAACATATCAGGCGGCACAGTGGTTAGTACTGCTGCCTCACAGTGCCAGGGACTCGGGTTCAATTCCTACCTCGGGCAACTAGCTGTCTGGAGTTTGCACATTCTCCCAGTGTCTGCGTGGGTTTTCTACCACAATCCAAAGATGTACAGGTCAGGTGAATTGGCTATGCTAAATTGCCCAGAGTATTAGGTCAGGGGTAAATGTAGGGGAAGGGGTCTGGTTGGGGTACTCTGTGGAGTATAGGTATGGACTTGTTGGGCCAAAGGGCCTGTTTCCATACTGTAGGGAATCTAATCTAATCATCCAATCTTAAAATTAACATCCATTGAGATGACAACAGTAAAAAAAAATTGTAATCTATAAATTTTGTCTTCAGTCATTCTTTTACCTATCCACAGATGGGGTAATACTCCACTTGATGATGCAATTCACTTCAACCATCACCACATTGCAAAGCTGCTAAGGAACTACCAGATGTCTTACTCCCTACCAGAGACAGCAGAGAGCAACTGTGAGAATACACCTGATGAAAATACAGGGGAGAGTAGTGAAAATCCACCAACCTCTTTTGTCACAAAAGTCTGAATACCAGTCCTGGTTCTCATGTGTTGCCCATGATGTAGGTGTCTAGTTAATGCAAACAGCTGTATCTGCCAGAATGTACAATAGAACTATTTGTCTTACAGCAAAGTCAAAAATCAATATTCACACCTATAAAATCACCACAACTTTGGTCGGGTGGCTAACTACCAAAAAACACCACTGAATAATTCAAAACAAGAGGTCACCAGCATTTTGCTCCCCATATTTTAGGGAAGGATATACTTGCATTGGAGGCAGTAGAAAGAAGGTTCACGAGATAGGACAACACTTTCATTCCAAGGACCAACGACGAAAGGCAATTTAATTGAAAGAAAGAAGATTCTAAAAAAAAAGGGTTGACATAAATAGTTTTCACTGGTCAGGAGATCTGAGACATAGTAGGGGCACGGTCTCAGGATAAGGGGCCAATAAATCTAGGACTAAGAGTAGAAATTACATTATAATAAAGAGTTGAGATTCTTTTGAATTCTGTATTGCAATGGGTTTTGGATGCTTCATCATTGAATATATCCAAGGCAGGGATAGACATTTTTGGAATCTCAGTGAATTCAGGTATATGGGGAGCAGGTGGGTGAGTAATATTGAAATCAAATCTCGGCATGATCGTATTGAATAGCAGAAGCGGCCCAAGGGCCATATGGTCTACTCCTGCTCCTATTTAGTGTATGAATGATAGAAGAAGATGGAAGCAAGATTTTTAAAAGATTATACTTCCCTGGTGATGACTTTTACTTTTCTCTTGGGGGAGATTCCCATGTAATTATATAGCAGTTACTATATTGTGTATGGTAAAAACAATGACTGCAGATGCTGGAAACCAGATTCTGGATTAGTGGTGCTGGAAGAGCACAGCAGTTCAGGCAGCATCCGAGGAGCAGTTAAAAAAAACAAAAAAACAAAAATAAAATAAAATAAATTCGACATTTCAGCCAAAAGCCCTTCATCAGGAATACCTGATGAAGGGCTTTTGCCCAAAACGTCAATTTTACTGCTCCTCAGATGCTGCCTGAACTGCTGTGCTCTTCCAGCATCACTAATCCAGAAACTCTATTGTGTATAACAAGCTTGAAATAGTGTTCTCTCAAACATGACCATCTGAGACTATTTGGTGTTGCTACCAACAGAAAAAATGCGTTATTTGCTCACTGCATCAAGGACAGTTAATGTTTAAACTGGATAACAAGCTTTGGTAGAATGATAGTTGTCAATGCAGTAATGTTGTACTTATATATTATGGATTATGATGACCATCCCTTTGGCAACTGAAGGAATGTCTGCACATTGGAGTTGGAGGTGTCACTGTGTAACTGAAACAAACTCTGACTAATGCTCAGAGTTCTAGATTGCTATTTACTTTGTTGTGATGAAATAAAAATACAATTACTGTACAATGATAATTGTTGTTCCAAATCATTAGATTTGTAATTAATAAGGCTAATATTGCCCTTTAATCATAAAATAAAGTGATCATTTTACTCCTGTAGAGTGTTTTAGATTAAGCTAATATTTAGAACACTCGAGAAGCAAACTTGGAGACACTAAAGAGGAGCCATTGAAAACAGAACAAGTTCCTCAATTTTTATGGAAAGCAACAGGCCAGCGTTGAATGTTGGAGGAGTGTAGAAAGATTAATGTTCTGGAGTTTTACTTTATCTGCCATTCCAGGACCAAGGAGTGTTTATACAGAACTTTCCTTTTGGTGATCAAAAGGGCGCATAGAAAACATGAAAGAGTAGATTGCAATATCCCCATCAGTAATTAGTAAGACCTCAGGATATGAGCACTTGAGCAATTATTTAAGGGGCATTTTCATCTTCTTGGTGCTTCAGACATGTAGATGACACCTAAATAACTGGTATTTGTAAGATTAAGTTCTACACTTCTGAAAAAATATCCTCTATTCCCAAGATGCATTTCCATCATGAGGACCACTTTTGTGAGGGCATAATGACACAGTGAGCCTCAGTCTGTACCAAACAGTTGAGCACTCTGCAAGATTTGGTTATATAACAAAAAAGCTAAAATACGATACCGCATGGTCTACCTTCCAAACCCCAGGAAGAAAAAAATTAATTGGAATAAAAGTTCCATACAGGTTGTTTTACATTATTTATTGATCAAAGAATGAAAATTACACAAACAGTGATAAATTGATCAGACAAACTTAACCAAAAGAAAAACAACACAAACTAATGGCATTATTTTTGGTCCTGTGGAAATAAAATATAGGTAGAGCCTGGTCTCAGTCAGTTAACAGAACATACGTGCCAAGAGGAGCTGAGATATATCTGCAAAAAGCCAGGCTTGTTCCAGGTTGCTGAAAACTCAGACATTTTGCATGCAGATACTTTCTATATCAACCTGTTCAAAACATTTTAATACACACCCCTGGAGCAGGTGAGAACTTGAACCTGGCTTGCCTGGACACTACCACCGCACCATAAGAGCTACCCTCCGTCCCCCTCCCCAACGCCAACATTTTGCATGAACAGTAGTGGTCTTAACTCTACAGTTTTAATGACTAGTTCTCCGGTATTTGGAGGGAAAAAAGAAACAGTCCTGAATGTTATTCCTCCCACCGTTCCTTCCCAGATGAATCATGTAAAGACTACTCATGGAAGGTTAGCAAAATATTAACTATGATGGGAATTTGCATCTGCAATGAGCCTGAATTATCATCATGTTTACTGTCACTTTGACTTGTACAATATATATTGCAGATAAGTGCAAAGCTAAGAGTAAAAATATAAACCACAGAGTAAACCAAACTTAAATACATATTCCAGTAAATTGCTTTGTCTATCCACACACAAACTGTGCCCTAGCAAGCTCCTAATATCCTGAAGTATTTGAAAATCAAACACCAGTTTTATCCAGCTGATATTCTGTGCATGACCTATCAGAGCCCTGGTGTATACCAGCCCTGGTCAACAGGCAGTCCACTGGCTGCCATGTGACTGGCCAACATTGTAATGGAAGAGTCCTTGTCCAAGTTACTGTGGAAAGATACACGGTTTTTGAGAAATGTGACAAGCTGCTCAGCCAATCAGAATCTGTTATCTTCCTGCCAATAGGCTTGATCAGAAACTAAATGTGGGTAAAACAGAGCCTCTGATTGAATGAGCAGGAAAACAGTGGAAGTGTACATAGAGATGAGCGTTTTGAATTTTCACAGCACTGAAGTTGTGCAGTGAGTAAACAGGGGAACAGCAAAGGGACAACTGACTCAGGAGAAGCTGCAGCCCAAGACTTCACTCCTGACAGGAGAAGCACTGGCCAGGTGGTTTTAATTTTGCAGTGATGGTGACTGGGGTGAGACAGAGTAAACAGAAACCAGAGACCCATGCCTCTCTTTGAAACCAGGAGAATCTCAGATGTAGTAAATAGAGGCCTCACTGTGGAACTTGGCTGCAGAGTTAAGAAAGGTGGCCACTGCCAGAGAGAGGTTGCTAATTTGAGGGTGGGGAACAGGTTCAACTTCATCAGGACAGAAGTGGCAAGAATGCAGCTCAGCTACAATGGCAGCAAAATGTACAAGGAATTCTGATATTGTACCTCTCCTCACTCTTGAAGGCAGCTTCTCTCACTTAGATTCCAGAAGGAGCTATTCAGTTAAACAACATTCTTGCAATGGGATTGGATATTATCTGTTTATTACCCATAACACATGGGAATACAAAGATGCTGACCCCCTTTGTCTCAGGCAAGACAATTAACAATGTAGGCATTAGATCAATGTCTTCTTTGTTCTTGAGCACAACAGGGTCATGTTGTGTCTGGAGAAGATAGCTGGTTTTAAGGAGTAAAACCAAATGGTACCATTGTACAAAACATGCTGGCATGTTCGACAACCTCAAAAGTTCAGGTGAGAATCAAGCAAGCAAAAAAAAAAAAATCACAAAATCCTGGTTGACTATCAATCATTCTTCAGAATTGTAAATGAAACTGTAAACAAAGACCAGTTGCTATTATATAATTTGGGAAACTCCAATCTGATGGGGATTTTGAAAGACTGGATGTATTTACAACTGTAGCACACCCCGAGAAAACTTGCCTTTCACATCAAACCATGGCTAGGAGAGTGGAGAACCTTGCATCGAACATTCAACATTCCCTGATCATAAAAAGCTTGCTTTCCATCAGTTTAGAGCCAGAGAACACCATGGATGTGCTACAGTTCAGCAAGTAATCTTTTAATGAGTCGTCATAAAAATTGGAAGACTTTGAGAAACTGCAAGAGAGGCACAACGTTGGGGTAAGACATTTTCATCAAAGTGCAGATTCTGGGCACTGTAAGAAGGGATTAAAACCCTCGATGGCAAACAAAGCAGAAGATGTGAGCTTCCCGACTGACGAGTGGTTGAATGACTTCGAATTCCTGATTGACACTAAGTTACTTTCAGTCTTCAACTTTGAATGAAAGGGAAGGGTCAGTTTATCAACAAACTGTATGAACATGCCCAAATGTTCCTTCAGAGGTTGGAACTGCTTCAGAAACATTGAAAATTAAGGACGTTGTTCATTTCACAACACCAGTGAGACATGCTCAGTCAATGAAAATTACACTGCACTGATTGGCAGCTTCAAACATTTGCAGACCCACTTGGAACAGATGCCACTGAAATCCATAACCCGTTCCACATGAAGCTTTAGCTGTAAAATGACTGACCTGAAGAGAGCTGTTGCAGAATGTGACTTTAGGTCATTTTAGTCATTATGTTCCTACGGTGTCTTGCCCAAATCTATTGAACCAAGCCCTTCAATTCATTACACGATTTGGCAGCACATCTCACTGCCACAGATTTTCGCAAGAATGAAAAACATCAAATCAAAATCATGATCATTTCTGATAAGACAGACATTAATCTGGAATACTCCATGTTGCTACATCAACAGGATGGGCAGACATTGACTTCTTATGCAGGCAAAGGCAATGCCAGGTATCTTACTGAATTAGTGTTCAATTTTGAGTTGGGCAGGTGAGAAATTGGTTTCCAATTTTTAGGTTGTTCAAATAGTGGCTTAAATTGATAGTAAAATAAGTTTCCAAACATCTGATGTTTTTCTTCTTAAGATTTGCACACTTGTCCCTATGAATGAGGAAATAAAAACAAAACGTGGTCCATCATGTGCAAATATGGGTGAAAGCGAAATGATTCCTGGGAGACAGGCATCTGTGGAATACTCAGCATTGCTGCAGTAAGCAAATGGGCAGGCACTGGTTTCTTTTGGAAGTAAAGGCAATATCAGAGAAGGCCAGAAAATAGTCATCTCATTTTTAGGGACTGCAAGGAGGTTCGACAAACCTGTTATGGAGAATATACACTGAGGAACAGTGGAGTTGGTCCCTTAACATACACTCTATAAAATGTGCAGGGTGTGAAACATTACAACAATTACTTCATTTCTGGTTCAATAATCTTAACAGCTACTTCATTTCTCACTCAATAATCTTCATTTTTACCTCTGAAATTCCCACTAGTCTCTAATACCTAAATTTCAAGTGAACTTCTGACTCCCATCAAACAATGGAGCACCCATCATCATAAACATAGAAACACAGATCATCAAACTTAGTCCCCTGTCCCCTAAGAACTATGTCTAACTCCTTCTTCAGAACATTCAGTGTTTTGGCTTTGACCACTTTTTGTGGCAGAGAATGGTACATGCCGCCCGCCCCCCTGCCCCCCCCAATTCTGCTGATCTCAGTCCTTAATGGTTTACTCCATATCCTTAGACTGCGATCCCTGGTTTTGGACTGCCCCACCATCAAGAATATCCTTCCTACATCTACCTTTTCTAGTCCAATTAGAAGTTCACAGGCTTCTGTGGAAATCCCCCACCCCCTCATTCTTCAAAACTCCAATGAATACAGTTCTAACTGATCCAGACTCTCTTCATCCATCAGTCCTGCCATCCCAGGAATCAATCCGTAAATAAAGCACCTTAACAATGATGCACACATTAAGGTTCAAATAATAATTAGAACCAACTCAGTAGTCCAAGCATCAGAAAAATCAAATGTCTGGAACGTTTGTGTACCTTATTATCTTTATCTCATACAGATTTGAAACACCATTCACAATGAACCCATATTCTATACCAGATATTTACACAGGATAGCCACTGTAAAAAGCTAATTGGGTCATTGACAAAGCATAGAAGAAGAGAGGTTAAACAGCAGTGGGAATACACATGAGAACAAGCAAGGGCATGAATGCACACATGTAGGAGAGCGAGTGCAAGGGAATGAATTGCACAACTGACATATGTTGAGATGTAATGGCTATTTGGTAGCCACATATAAACAGAAAGTAAATTGTGCAACAACTGTAATGCACAAGACTTAAAAATTTCCTTTTCTGTACCTCAAGGGGATCTTTCACAGAAAAACCTCTAAGACTTAATGTCAACCACAATTTGATTTATTCTTAAAAGCCTTCATGAGTATTTCACTTGGTTCAATGTTGATATATCCTAATTATTACATTCAACTATACCAGCAACTGTCACACATGACAAGTCTGTTCCTCAAACATGAGGAACACCTTTTAAAAGAATTTGGCATATAATCCTAACTCAATTATTTAGAATAAACCAGGATTACTTTTGTGAAATCTTGATCACTTTGGGAACAGGATTCAAGAACTCTGCGACAGTCAATCTGGTGAAAAAGGAAAGATTGCTTTCCTAATTCTTCCAGCACTGAACAGCAGAAAGTCATCAAAGTAAGCTATAGTTACACTTTTTATCCAGCTCCTTTTTTATGTCTATCTCTCAAATTATCAGTCAGTATAAAATTTGTGGACAGGAAGTCTCCATCAGTTTCTCCCAGTTAGATAATAAGCCTATTCAAGATGGATAAAAAAATATAGTCAGTCCAAATATTAAAGATAAACAAGCAAGTCTCTGTAAAGATGCTTTCTTAGATTGAAAACTTTAAGCAGCACTGGCTTGTTGGGAGTTACTTTCTTTGCTTTATCCTAAAAATTCTTAGTTTCAAACATATTCTACAGCTACAAGAATATTTTGCAAAGCAGAAGAAAGCATAAGGTTAATCATCAAATTGATGACTTGTGATCCCACAAGGGCCATTTAATGATACAGGTGGGGGAGAGAAGCAACAATAGTGAGGTTAGTGTTGTTATAAGTTTTTTTTTTGGGGGGGGGGGGGTTGGGAGGGAAAAACATTTGTGGCCTGGCCTCTTCCTGTCTCAGCAGAATAATGTTTTACATGAATTTATATGCTACACCACCTCCAACATGATGGGGATAGCATGGACCAGAACACCGGTTTCTCCTGGTCAGTTAAGCAGAAAACAAGATTCATTGGAGGCAACACTGCTCCAGCAAACAACAACATTCACATTTCCCCTTTAATTTCCTACATAAATTGGAATGGGAACGAAATGGTTCACTGATACTCTTCCAAGCTCTTGTCACATGTATCATCAGTGTTGGCTTGTTTTTACGTACACACAAGATTGCATTTTAGCAACATAACAGTTTTGCTGTTTACAGTGACAGCTCAATCTCAGAATTGAAAACATTACGAAAGATAATCCTATGAAGTGTACAGAGTTAAGATGATGGAACAAAGTCCACATTCTAGAAATTTGACGATTCATTTTGCAGTAGAAAGATGAGATCCCCCATGGATAATTTCACCGTTGGTTCTAAATCATCGAATCAGATTCCAGAAATTCCATTAAATCTGTAGGGGAGAAACACAATTAGAGTGAAGTGAGAATGTGATGGATTGGAAAGGGTCTTTACTGTCAAATTGTTATAGAGCTATCATTCTTAAGTGTTCACAAGCACAGACTGGAGGCTATCGCATTGCGAGAGACTGGCAAAATGGAGGAAAGTAGTAACGTGGCATGTACAGAGGAACCTCGATTATCTGAATGAGATGGGTGGGCACTATTTTGTTCAGATAATCAATTTTACCTTAAACAAGGGAAGCCATACTGATCTAACACTGTGCTCTACTAGAGAATTTGTTTAAATCTATAATTTTAATGAGTCTGCTATTTAAACAAACTAATCTTGCATTCTGCAAATTACAGGTTAAACTGAGAAGGACTAAACCCTTACCACCACATAAATACTGTAGAGGAAATCCCAGCATTAACAAGGTCTCGAATAGCTTCTACGATCACAAGAGCATTTGTCAGGTTCTAGGAACTCAGTCTTGCGATAGAAAGACAGAAGCATAAACGCCTCATGCATGCGGTTACTTTCATGGCCTTCTTTTTCCATGAACGGCCCGGTAAAGTGACAGGAAAACTGTAAAACACCTAGTTTTGCAAAGGGCTGGGTAACTAACCCTTACCTAAAAGATATCCAGTTGCTGATGCTTGAGCTGCTTATGTTTCTTTGTTTTTTCCAGTGTTTTCACATCTTCTTCAGTCCATATAAATCAAATACACTTACCTCTCCGAGGTAACGTTTTTGCAGGACCTTGAGATCTTGTTCAGATAATCCAAAATTCGGTTAATCGAATGCCAGATAGAGGTTCCTCTGTACATTATATATTACTACCCGAGTGTACATTTAATGAGGTGTATTAAAGTGGTGTATTTAAATTATTCTGCGAGAAACAAGCCCGGTTCTGTATCACTGCCTCCACTCCCCCTCAACACCTCAAGGCTGAAAAGAAGAGACATGATAGAATACCTGTATATTTCAGCCTTTCAGTCATTAAGTGTTAGGTCATATGCAAGAGTGGAATGAAAACCAGTTAAACATGTAAATTATGAAAGACAGCAGAGAGAGACAAGATGGAGAATCTACCTTGTAGATCTTTCCTAAGAACATTGTCCAACTTCATAGATTCTGGAGGAACATATACATGTCATCAACATGGCAATAGTGGTTCCCCCAATTCGAGATCATACAAAAAAAAAGCTCCTGATCAGTTGAAAAGTGGCATGAGACCTCAACTAGAGTTTAGTTCATAAGTTCATAAGATCGAGTCTGCTCCGCCATTCGATCATGGCTGATATGCTGCTCACTCCCAATTTCCTGCCTTCTCTCCATAACCCTTCAACCCATTACCAAATAAAAATCTGTCTAACTCCTCCTTACCTTTACTCCCTGTCCCAGCACCCACAGCACTTTGGGGTAGGGAATGCCATAGCTCCACAACCCACTGGGAGAAGTCGTTTCTCCTGAACTCGGTTTTAAACTTACTACCCCCTTATCTGAAGGCTATGACCACAAATGGAAGCATCTGCTCCATATCTATTTTATTCATACTTTTTATCATCTTGAATATCTCAATTTGATCTCCCTTCATTTTTCTAAATTCCAGAGAGTACAGGTTCAATCTCTCTTCATCAGACAAAGCCCCTCATCTCTGAGATCAATCTAGTGAACCTCCTCTGAACTGCCTCCAATGCCACGACATCTTTCCTCAAATAAAGGGACCAAAACTGGGCACAATACCCCAGGTGCAGTCTCACCAATACCTTGTATAGTTGCAACAACACCTTTATATTCTATTCCTTTAGCTATAAAAGTCAACATTCCATTTGCTTTCTTTATTATCTGCTGTACCTGCATGCTAGTTTCCTGTGACTCATGAACAAGGACACCCAGATCCCTCTGCACCAGAGCACCTCGAAGTCTCTGCCTGTTTAGATAATAAGTCACCTTCCCATTTTTTTCCGACCCAAATAGACAATCTCACATTTATCCAGGTTAAACTCCATTTGCCACATTTTGGCCCACTCTCTTAATCTATCTATATCCATTTGTAAGGTTCTTATTTCCTCATTGCAATTTAACCCAAAACTGTGTTATCAGAACACACATCAGATATAACTGATGTGCAATGCTGTCATGTTGAGGTGTGAAAAGAAGCATGTAGTAATATAAGATTGTAACCTTAAAATTAGTTTAAAACAAAGCAATGGTCCCCCATGAAAACTGGATTCATTCTCCTGCCCCAAAGTGCCATGATGGAGAGGGGCACAATAATTTCCTCAATGAAAATTAGCTAAAACATGATGCAAGAAACAAAAACAAAAGAGAAAAGAACTAGAGGAGGCACAGTCACAGAACAACAAATTTCATGGTCTTACCACAGAACCGAAACAGTTTGGCAAGACAAACATTTCCAAGTAAATAATAACGTTACCTGATAATTGAAGGTTACCCAGCTGACAATCATCCATGATCTCGTCACTGGGAAGATCAGAAGACCGTCTGCAGAGGGGTGGGTGTGGGGAGCGGCAGAAAGGAGAGAAACCTCAAAAATCCAGAATACATTCTCTTCACAATTTAATGCAGCAGTTTTACATCCATCCCAATACAACAGAAGGAAACATGAAAGACCACCTTCACTTCTTCTGCAGCATTGTGGCCAACAGTCAGAAAGTGATGGGCTTAAATCCCAATTAGGGAATCAAGCAAAAAAGATCGAGGCTGACACATTGGAGCAACATTCAGTGCGCTGCCTCAGAGGTTTCATCCTCATGGGGCAAGTGTGCCAAAGATGAAGCTCTGCAATTCCCAGAGTCATCACAAAAGTTAAAGATTTATAGAAGTTCATAAAACCAGTTTTCCCTCTACCCCCCACCAATTTCTCTGTCTTTCAGACCCAGGTTTGCAGAAAGCATGGACCACATTGCTGTACTTAACAGGAATTACAATGTTTGCAAATAACTAGATGAACAATTATGGATCAAAATACAAGTCTGCTGGTTAAAATTGTACCCTCATTATGAAACTCCCCCTACACACACACACACACACACACACACACACACACACACGTCAGGTAGTGGGAAAGACTGAACAGGCAGTTCAATGGTCACTGTCCAAAAGGGTTTGCTGAAATGATCCTCTTTTGCTCATCAAGACTTCCTGTTCCTCAACCTACCTTCCCCAGGCTCACAGGAGGCAAAAAGCAACTTAGAAAGTGTCTGATTTATTGTTAAGGGCCACAGCTTACAGAAACTGAGAAGGGAAGTAAACTGGCTGTCATCAGGCTGGATGTGTTTTACTGTGGAGAAAGGACAGTGTCTTCCTTTCCAGAGGTCTGATGGCTTCTAGTGCCAATATTCACAGCCACAAGCTGTTGAGCTACCTAGGAACCAATCACATAGTTGTTGGCAGGCAGCAAGTCTTTGTCATCAACAACAGGTCCCCATTCCCCCGAGCAATCAGCTACTTTTTGCTGGCCAAGTTTCCATTTGTACACATATCCAGCTTGTCTGTAATTAGATTTCTCCCACTGCTTGAATAAACATCTGTGTAAATAGTGCTTCAGTAACTTCCTTCTCATTTTTAAAAAGTGCAGCAATCCTTTCCACAACGGTTTGGTTTTAAACCAGTCTTTTCCCATTTCAGTCCACAATCAAAAATACAGAAAATTCAAAAATAGATGAATGAGATAGATAGGATAGTTCAATTTGTTCTGATGAATGTTGAAAATTTTAAATGGTGTATTTTTTTTTAAAAAAGGAGGATTCAAAGTTGTTCTGACATCCTGGCTAACGTTCATTCCTTCACAGAGCCATTAAGACAGCCAAGGACCAGTACCGATCCAAACTAGAGACAAAAACAGACACCCAGCGACTATGGCAAGGCCTGAATGACATCACAGGTTCTAAAAAGAGACAGTGCAAGATAGCAAACGATGACACATCCCTCCCAGGTCATCTCAATGCCTTCGCTTTGAGCAGAATTTCGGCGGAGGGGTAACACCTATTCTGACAGGTCCTGACTAACTTATCCCAACAGTCACTGAATCAGAGATCAGATCAGTTTTCCTTCATGTGAATCCAAGGAAAACGATGGGACCAGACAGAGTACCAGGCCGTGCACTCAGAGCATGCTCAGATCAACTGACAGAGGTCTTCTCGGACATCTTCAACCTCTCCCTGCGGCAGGGCCACTGTCCCTGCCTGTTCCAAGAGGGCCATCATCATCCCTGTGCCTAAGGCAGCTCATGTAGCATGTCTCAATGACTACCGCCCAGTGGCCCTAGCTTCAGTGGTCATGAAGTGCTTTGAAAGGCTGGTCATGGCATTAATCAACTCCAGCCTGCCCACTACTCTTGACCCACTCCAATTTGCCTATCGGACCAACAGATTCAAGTCAGATGCCATATCACTTGCCCTGAACTCCTCCCTAGAATATCTTGACACCAAGAACAGCTGCGTAAGAATCCTACTCATTGACTACAGTTCAACCTTCAACACTATTATCCCCTCGAGACTGATTACTAAACTTAGTGATCTCAGATTAAGCCTCACTCTCTGCAACTGGATCCTCAGTTTCCTGACCCACAGGCCACAACCAGTGAAGATTGGGGATAATATTTCATCCTCACTAACACTCAACACTGGAGCCCCCCAGGAGTGCGTACTCAGCCCCCTACTGTACTCACTGTATACCCATCACTGCATCACCAAATACCAGACTAATGCCATTTGCAAGTTCACTGATGACACCACCATAGTCAGTCGAATCTCAGATGGCGATGAGACAGACTATAGACGGGAGGTGGAAGACCGGGAAAAATGGTGCACTGAGAACAACCTAGCTCTCAATGCTGGAAAAACCAAGGATCTCATTATTGACTTTCGGCAGGATGTTAGTCAGCCCCCCCTTCCCCCCCACACACATTAACAGCACAGAGGTAGAACGAATGGGGAGTGTCAAGCTCCTGGGAGTGGTCAGCCACAACAAGCTTCCTGGTTACAAAGGCCCAACAATGTCTCTTCTTCCTCAGGCAGCTGAGGAAATTTGGCATGACCAAAGTTTGAGAGAAGACTTGTAGCTCGGGTGCTCGTTGTTGTGGTTCTGTTCGCCGAGCTGGGAATTTGTGTTGCAGATGTTTCGTCCCCTGTCTAGGTGACATCCTCAGTGCTTGGGAGCCTCCTGAGAAGTGTTCCTGTGTTGTTTCCTTTGGCATTTATAGTGGTTTGTCTCTGCTGCTTCCGGTTGTCAGTTCCAGCTGTCCG
>NC_057751.1:19301606-19308191 GCF_004010195.1 Chiloscyllium plagiosum | reverse complement strand
CATGTCGTTTCGTGGCTAGTTGGTGTTCATGGATACGGATCGTTAGCTGTCTTCCTGTTTGTCCTATGTAGTGTTTTGTGCAGTCCTTGCATGGGATTTTGTACATTACATTGGTTTTGCTCATGCAAAAACACACAGAAACACCACAGAAGCGCTTCACAGGAGGCTCCCAAGCACTGAGGATGTCCCCTAGACAGGGGACGAAACGTCCGTAACAAATTCCCAGCTCAGCGAACAGAACCACAAAAATTTGGCATGACGGTGAATACTCTTGCCAACTTTTATAGATGTGCCATCGAGAGCATTCTGTCTGGATGTATCACTACCTGGTATGGCAACTGTACCATTCAAGATCAGAGACGGTTACAGAGAGTGGTGAACTCGGCCGGGACAATCACAAAGGCCAACCTCTCATCTATAGAATCCATCTACCAGGCCCTCTGTCAATGAAAGGCCGCCAGCATTCTCAAAGATCCATCCCACCCTGGCAACGTTTTTCTACAATCTCTACCACCGGGGAGAAGGTACAGAAGCCTGAACACACGCACCAGCCGGTTTCAAAACAACTTCTACCTTACTGTTGTTAGAATACTGAATGGACTCAAACATTCACCTGTACCTGTGTTTTTGTTTTGCTGTTTACCTATGCTACTTAACTCTGTGATCTGCCTGTACTGCTCGCAAGACAAAGCTTTCCACTGTGCCTTGGTACACATGACAACAAATTCGAGTCAATTCAATTCAATTCCTCAACTCGCAGCATTTAAAAAGAGAGATTACGTAGCCACCTCCTTGCTGGCTCTGGGACAACATTGTACGTGAAATGGGTACTGCTGTGACTGCCTTTTGAACAAACTCATTGCAAGCAAAATGTTTTGGGATAATTCTGAGACACAATCAGGGACTGCAAATATGCAACTTCCTGACTTCAATGACATGGCAGTGATTGAAGTGATAAGTGAGATAGCATTAAGCTCTACAGGCTTCCAGCTTACATTTTACGTACATCATTTGTATCAGAGTTGAATTAAGGGCTTGACATGAACTGCAAAACGCATGAGTAAACCAGAACTTTTAGTTTGAAACTATGCTACCTGCACAGGCGCACAATACTGCAGCATTTGCACATAACGAAAGTCTCCATTTTCAGAGTTCGAATGCCACTGACAAAGCCCCTTCAACACCCTCCTATTATGCTGTTCTTTTAGGAATAGTCTCAGAAGTGACATAACACCAGGTTATAGCCCAACATGTTTATTTAAAATCACAAGCTTTCAGAGCGCTGCCCCTTTGTCAGGGCACTTGTTTGACTATAACCTGGTGTCATGTGACCTCTGACCTTGTCCACCCCAGTCCACATCATTTATAAATATTAACTTCCCAAGATTTCTGATCATGAATACAAACCTCATGACGTAAATGCACAGAGTTATCGGCACAATGGTTTGCTCACCTTTCTGACACCACGATTAAACGGGTTTTCAAGTATTTGTTGTTTTGAAAATCTGCAGAAAAAGCACAAGACAAGACATTTCTAAGAGAATTATGACAATTCCCAATTTCACAAAGGAAAGCAAATTTGGGTTTATACTAGGGAAAGTGATTTAATTTCTGCAGTACCTACAGATTCAGGGAATTCAAGGGTTCCCAAGTCAAGCTTGTTTTTCCGGCTTTTTAGTACATGTCTTGTGATGATATATTAATGTTACATGACGGTTTTACTCAAATGTGAGAGAGCACGCGAGAGATGGAGAAAGTGTGCGTGAGAGCATGAGGGAAGAGGGCAAAGAGGGTGGAGAGGGAAGGGGGTGAGGGTATTCCATTCAGTGGAAATTTCAGTTGGCTCAATCAACAAAGTGCTGCTTGCAAACTCTAATTCTCCATTTGATCATCAACCAAGCTATGTCCAGATCACTGAACCAACCTCACCATATTTCACTGCTCCTCCCAGTCTCTTAACTCAGTTGTGATGGAGGAACAATAAAAGTAGCAACAGCGAGTGAGACAATGAGAGACAGAGAGACAGAGTGAGACAGAGAGACAGAGTGAGACAGAGAGACAGAGTGAGACAGAGAGACAGAGAGTGGGAGAGTGTGTGTGAGAGCGTGAGAGAGCGTGAGAGAGCGAGAGAGAAAGTCCAACTGACATCCAGAGCCAAAAGAGATTGATATGATTAAGCCATAGATTAAAAGAAATCATAATTTTTGAAATTCAAAGTTTGTGCGAAGATTTGTAGCTCAGGTGCTCGTTGTTGTGGTTCTGTTCGCCAAGCTGGAAGTTTTTGTTGCAAACGTTTCGTCCCCTGGCTAGGCGACATCATCAGTGCTTGGGGGCCTCCTGCGAAGCGCTTCTGTGATGTTTTCTCCAGTGTTTATAGTGGTCTGTCCCTGCCGCTTCCGGTTGTCAGTTTCAGCTGTCGTTTCAGCTGTCCGCTGTAGTGGTTGGTATATTGGGTCCAGGTCGAAGTGTTTGTTGATGGAGTTAGAGGCATGGCATTCATCCACAAACTCCATCAACAAACACATCGACCTGGACCCAATATACCAACCACTACAGCGGACAGCTGAAACTGACAACCGGAAGCGGCAGGGACAGACCACTATAAACACCGGAGGAAACATCAAAGAAGCGCTTCGCAGGAGGCTCCCAAGCACTGATGATGTCGCCTAGCCAGGGGACGAAACGTTTGCAACAAAAACTTCCAGCTCGGCGAACAGAACCACAACAATTTTTAAAATCTTTACCAATTGAGCTTTTGATAAATAAACATCCCTTAACAGTCTTAAGGAACAAAGACAGTTATTCAAAAAGTTATATTTTGACATTCTCAATGGGCTGGAATACAGTTCTCCTTGAATGTGGCACTCAAGTTTTGTTGACCCCTGGACTGAAATACCTGCTTCAGAGTCTAAGTAATATTTTCCAAATGCCTCATCCTTGGGAATATTTGGGTACAGATACAGCAGAGGGCGTTCTGGGACATTCTCATCTGCCATCACTTTATAAAAACGAAGGATTTCCGCAAGAGGAATGTTAGCCAAGTGAGCCTTGGTGTATGGTTCCACTGATCGGATTTTGAAGTCCCCTGCAAGAGCAAGAAACAAACCATTATCAAGCAAAGCCAAAAATACATTTCAAAATTGTCAGAAGAATCCCTTTAACCTACCCCTGAAAGCAAATAACAGTTATCGCAACAATCTTGCTGAAACCAGTTCGGTTTCGAAATCTGGAGTCCAGAAATAGATCCTTACACAATTTACCAATAGTAAATTCTGAGGCACTCTTGTTGCAGGATATATAGCTGTGCCAAATACTCATTTTAAACAGGAACAATAGGACTTCCAGGGAGAAGTGTTAAGATTCGAATCATTAACTCGGTTTGGCTCTCCACAGATGCTGTCAGACCCAAGTATTTTTAACATCTTCAACTTTTATTTCAGAAATCCAGCATCCACAGTATCTTGTTTTTACAAAAGGACTATAGTCAAACTTACATTTTGAAATTATATTATAGCAGCAAAAGTACAAACAGTTTTGCAGTCTTAGAAAGAACAAAGAATACAGTGTGACGTGCCCTCCTTTTAACTACAGCAAAGATGGAGGGAGGAGAAAGAGCTTTGTGGCACCAAAGTGGGTCTCAGGAAGAAACAGAGGAAGAGGAAACGCTGGAGCAGCAGAGACCAGAGTATCATTAGGCAAGTAATGCAGGAAGAGGCTCCCCAGCTATTAGAGAAGTGTTTCACAAATTAAAACTAAGGTCATCCAATTCAATATAAACCAATGCTAAGCTCTTGTGGGATTTACAGAAGCAGCAATAAACGCTGCAGCACTATAGGCCCAAGCAGGTCGTGCAGATCCCTAAACACTCTCATATATTTATGCAGCATCAGAATGTGTGATATTAAAAGATACTGAAAGTTCACTCAAGGTAATGTTGATCCTTTTTTTTAAAAAGCAAAAATAATTCCTGAGACATGTCCAAGCACCATTACCACAGCGATCAATTTTCATGGGAAAGCTCTCTATTAGAAGGGTGAACAGATGTGTGTGTTGTGGTTTATTTCCACACCCAATGTCAGAATTCTATGCACAGAGTTTACTTGTGTTCCCCTTATACGAGAAGGTTTGGCTGCCATCAAAAAAGAATGTTATGCTGGGATTCAAATCAGAAACTAGGAAAGGGGCTTGTGCTTTGACATTGACTGGAAATGTAAATTGATTAAATTGGTCTACGTAAGCCCTAAGCAGCTAAACTGGCTTATTTTAAAATTTAAACAAAAGACCTTCCAGTTCATTTGAAGAAATGAATCCACTTAAACAAAAGCAGAAGTAAAATGACAATGATAGAAGAACAACCCCATCCCCATCCTACTTAGTAGACAAGAGAGATTGGCCGATTTACTGCCCCAAACTTCAGGGTTTCCCCATTTATTATTTACCATTTGATAAATGTTCCACCCATGAGAAAGTAATGCCACCATCCTTGCAGCTCTCACTGAAGCGAAGCAGAAAAGTCCCAGTTGGCTTCCTTTTCAACAAACTGCGTTCTCTCTTCTTGCTCAAAAATCCAATAATGTTCCTAGAGATCAAGATTACATAAAGCAACAACAACCACTTTAAAACACATTTTTTCCTAGTTTTAAATAAATTTACAAATTACCCTACATGAATTGCTCAGTCAATATAATATAGGCTGTTGTCCACTGAAGATTTGGAATTCTAGACTAATATGTGTGACTTAACCCAGGCAATAACATGGTGGCACAGTAGGAAGGACTGCACTCTCAAGCTCTACGTTTTTGACAGCTCATACTCTCTTTCAGTTAGACTGGTAGAACTTCCCAAACTGAAAACACCCGCCCAATTCCACTTCACCAAGCAGCTCGGAATATTATGCAAGTCAGGATAGCCTTCCCAGCCAAATGTACATTTTCGCAAGAGGAGTACTCCAGTCAAGACAGAACAGGACTGAAACACATTTCCTCACGTTATGATTCTAATCAAATATTAAGCTCCCAATCATCTTATTCCATGTTTGCCATTGGCAAATGCTGGTTCAGAGGGCAGACTGAGTGTAACATCAAATTCCAGTAAAACTGGGCAGCACAGTGGTTAGCACTGCTGCCTCACAGCGCCAGAGACCCGGGTTCAATTCCCACCTCAGGCAACTGTGTGTGTGGAGTTTGCACATTTTCCCAGTGTTGTGTGGGTTTCCTCCGGGTGCTCCTGTTTCCTCCCACAGTCCAAAAACGTGCAGGTTAGGTGAACTGGCCACGCTAAATTGCCCATAGTGTTAGGTGAAGGGGCAGATGTAGGGGAATGCTAGGTGTGTTGCTCTTCGGAGGGTCAGTGTGGACTTGTTGGGCCGAAGGGCCTGTTTCCACACTGTAAGTACTCTAAAGTAAAGTAATCTAATAAAAAAACTCACTTCTAAGAGGTATACACAAAAGCTTCTCTCCTATTTTTCTTCACTAATCTACAGAACCCTCTGTTTTAGGGAATAACATCCTCCCTACAACAACATGGGCAAGATGTTAAAACTACAGCTTTGTGTAAATTGTTTCCTCAACATCAGGCTGGTTGAACCAGACTTGTCAGATGTTCAACTTCAAGTAGTTCTAACTCTCAACATTAGCACAACTGAACTAAATGTTACATTGAAGGGAGGCACTAAGTATCTGTTGCATCAAATATAAAACCACAATATATACACATCTCCAGTGATGAGAAAGTACTGATTGGACAAGGTCAGCCAGGTGGACCTCATAGAATGAGTTCCCTGATTGGGGCTGTTAATATGGTCCAATCAAGGAGCCCTGGCTGACAGATATAAATAAGAGTGTCAACAATAAATAAATAATAAATAAATAAATAGGAGTGTCAGGGGTTCTATTCACGCTAGGAGCTGGCCAGGTCAGGGTCATTTACTATGCACGTGTAAATGAAGGATGACTTGGTAATGGGAAACCGGCCCTCATGGAGTTATTTCAGTGTGGAGTCACATTGCTATGGGTGTGGAGTCACATGTAGGCAAAACCAGGTAAGGATGCCAGTTTCCATCCTTAAAAGGACATTAGTGAACCAGGTGAGTTTTTCTGACAATTGACAACAATGTCATGGTCATTAGATTCTTAATTCAAGACTTCTTTTTGTTGAATTCAAAAACCACCATCCGCCATGGTAGGACTCAAATTAACAGTCTCTAGATCAACAGTCGAGCGATAATACCACTATGCCATCATGTACTCAATGGTTTGTACCAATATGCGAGACTGCCATTTGGGGTGTCATCAGCCTGTGCCATTTTCCAGCAGACCACAGAGAACCTTCTACAAGGTCTACCCCAGGTCGCCATTTATCTGAATATTTGCTAATAACTGGGAAGTCAGGCAGCATCCAAGGAGCAGGAGAATCGACATTTCGGGCATGAGCCCTTCTTCAGGAATGAGAAAAGTGTGCCAAGCAGGCCAAGATAAAAGGTATGGAGGAGGGACTTGGGGGAGGGGTGTTGGAAATGCGATAGGTGGAAGGAGGTTAAGGTGAGGGTGATACGCCAGAGTGGGGGTGGGGGTGGAGAGGTCAGGA